>NC_089881.1:18830000-19015000 GCF_040182565.1 Anser cygnoides | reverse complement strand
TCTGAATCAGAGGTTTGGGGGAAGGGAAGGGAAAGAAGCACTGCTGCCAGGCTATTAATATAATATTTGCTAGTGCACTGATTTTGCATTACCTCCCACTGAGCAAAGCGTGGAGTAGCATTAGTGTTGCCTTGTCTGCTCATCACTTTGGCAAGAGAAAAATTCCTCAATAGCAGACTATGCTGCATATGTCAGGAAGTTAAAAATATGCCACGGTTCTAAACCTCTATTTCAGATTATATTTCACCGTAACTAGCCAGGATCAAACTCACCATCAAATGGCACTGAGAAATATCGCCCTGCGACTCTACTGAAAGCCTTATGTTATCAAACATGCATTTGCTCGAGATGGTAAAAATACACGCTAGTGTGTAGCATGGGAAGGTGTTTGCTTTTGTTTCTGCAGTTCATGAAGAGAACTAGTGGATTATCTGTATTATGGCAACAGAAATATGACAAATAATTTTTACTGTTGTCTCTCAATCTGAGTACTAGAGTATAAAAAGGGGGATGGGCAAATGGACAACAGTTGCTTTATAAAATTCTGTTCAGGACTAATAAGTATTGAAATTTCTACATGATATTAGCCAAACAATTGTGTTCGTTGCTGAATTACTATTATTTTCAGTTGCAATTGATTTGGGAAATATAAATTATTTTTTTTAACTTTGACATGTGTGATCTTATTGTAATGATTTAGAATGCAACTCTACACTGTATTTGGATGTAGCATTATTAGCTGCCATACACTGTAATATCTTGTAGAGATATAATTGTATGCAACCCATATATGTGGAATAAAAAAAAAAAATAAGACCAGTGATTGTGCTCAGAATGGAAACTGTGCTGATAAGAACATTATTTTAAGTTTGGACCTGCAAAATTATTGTTTGGCAAAAATGGATGGTTTGAGAAACTGAAAAAAAATCTACTAAAAAAGATTTTGAGTTGCAAGGAGCATATCTGCACCGCTCCCAGCCTCCTGGTCTGCTTTGGTACCTGACTTGGCATTGGAAAAAGTAATGTGCTTTGTCAGTCTCCAGTTTAGTGTCATGTTCTGTTATCAGCTGTGCATGTTACTAGGGGTAAGTAACAAATCACAATATTTGCATGGTTCTCTGCATTGCTAGAAATGCAAAACAATTTTGATTGAATTAATTCCAGTCCAGCTATTTCTTCTGAGCAAGAGGGTGAAAGAGACCATCAAGAATCCTTAGATCTTGATAGAACCATGTTTGGTGAGTGGAATTCAACACCTAAAAGGGAAAATAAAGGATCTCCAGAACTTTCTTGTGAAATGTTATATGTATTCCTTCCATGGTTAATTAGGGATTTAATTAGGGATTATTATCTTTAATTAGGGATTATGCTCGCTGTGGTTTGGTTTGGGTTGTTGTTGGTGGTGGTGGTTTTGGTTTTGGTTTAACAACATTAGTTACCTCTTTGTCTTGAAAATGGTTTCCCCTGATGTGCTTAGTGGTGTGAGGTGGTGGTGCTTATTCACTTGACTAGTGGGTCTGAACACTAACTATCCTCACTCTCAGTCTTGTCATAGTAGGAAAGCTCCAAAAGCGGCAGAGGTTGTAAGATCTTCTACTTCTTTTTAATCCAGAGATGAAATTTTGAGTCCTTTGAGTGGTGCACATGGATGTAATATTTAGTACCATGCAAAACAGAGACAAGCAGCCAATTTTTCTTCAGCATCACTTAACCATTGGACTGGATCTCCAATGGCTTTCCAGAGTCAGCAGAAAGGAGAATTTTCTTCTTTCATCTCATGAAATCATAGTCTGCATTAAAGGAGGGAAACAGATGACTAAATGTGTACCCATATATATTTATGCATTTAAGCACATAAAATTAAATGCCAAGCTAATATGCTCTTGTGTATGCGAGACTGCCAAATCCATGACATTTGGCACTCTCCAGATGGAAACTTAGGTGGAATATAGATTAATATTTCCCATAGCTGGCTTTGAAAAGAAAAACTTTGTGTTGTATGAAAGCATTACACTTGAGTCTTAGTTGGAAATGAATAGAAGCCACTGGAATTGCTCGTGGCAAAGGCTGTAGGGTAAGGTCAAAAGGGCTAGAGAGAGGTGCAGTGAGATACACCTAAACTGTTTATGCGGAGACTCTACAGATGATCTTGTATAGTTAGAAGAGGTAATATTATGGGAAGTGGATAGTTAGGTGGTTTGTAAGAGTGTTCAATGTGTGTGTAAAAGCAGTTATGAAATTCAGCTTTATGATTTGAAAAGTAATCCAAAGTGTCACCCATAAGGAGTATGCTTTTAAGTGTCTTTGAGTTTTAGAGGGTATTTGGAGCCCCTGCTTGGAGCAGTTTTAAAATAAAAGAAAGGCAAACCAAAATTACCTCGATGTACAAAATAACACTACAACTATATTATGAAAGGGATAAAAGGGAAGATGGGAAGACAGCGTTACTATATGGTCAGAATTAATGTTTTGTTGTTGTCTGTAATTATGAACTTCAATATATTCAGAAGGTTCTTTTTTTTCTTTTCAGAATATTTTTTAGTGTAAATGTCCTGAGTTTCTATTGTGGGCATCTACTTGTGAGACTCTCTTTTACTTCAAGGTACTGAACCTTAATGGTGAATTTTGTGGAAAAGTCTAGAATGATGAAGTGCTGGTTGCACAGTAGCAGTATTTAAAACAAAACAAAACTTTACCAAAGACTGTTAGAAATACAAATCTGGCTGAGGTCCAGTGGAGACTTGTGGTCTTAAGTGCCTTAATGCTTCTCTATAACTACCAATAGTTCTCCTGAAATCTTGTTCTTTCATTAGTAATCTGCATAACTCCCACAACCCATGTGTATGAATGTCACATTCTTATTCTTCATGGCATTTTTTTCATTATTTTTTTTAAATCTACTGGATTCCAGAACATATGAGAGTTAAATGCAGCAGGAAAGAGAATTATGCATAGTGGTCAGTAAATCAATATCCTCTCTAACAGAGGTTAAAAATATATTAGGCAAGAGAAGAATTATTTTCAGATAAGATTTCTAATTATGGAGTCAGTGAAGCAGAGATGCAACCAAGTAGTTTGAAAAGGAAGAAAGTGCAGAAGAGTAGTCAAGGATGGAAAAATTCCTTGCAGGGGCTTTAATAAGATTCGCTAAAACTGGGAGGAACAGTTTGGGATCAGCTGATTAAGTCAGTGGAAAAAAAATAAGTGAAGAGCTTTGAAAATGAGAGGGTGCTTTTAACTGATGCTTGAATTGACTAGAAAGGAGGAAGTGTTGTCAGGAAGCATGAAAACCAATCCTTATCGTTATTTGAAATAAATGTGTAACATAGGCTTTTCCAATAGAAGATAGATCCTCCCACCCCAAAACAGGAGGATTCCATACCAATAAATGTGCAATAGAGGAGAACATCCAAAAACCTTATTTGCCTCTAACAGTACAGCTCACCTTTGCAATAATGGAGTTCTTGGAATTTTAATTGTGGTGTGGATGGAGTCACTGATGTTCCTCAGACACCTTTAAATATCCCTGCTCTAACGCTTCTGTAACTTCCCAGCCAGAGAACGTTTTGCCTATGCCGTTTATGTTTTGGCCCAAGTAAATGCAAAGCAACATGTTGCCTATATTGGTCTACAGCTGAAGTACCTGTCTTTTTGCATTAAGTACCTTCCCCCCCCCCACCCCCCCCCCGGAAATGTAGAAATACTGTCTGAACATAAGCTGAAACTATCACTTCCACGATAATTGTGGAAAAAAAACTCACAGGTGTTCTTATGATAAGGAAGCTGGTGAGTTAGGGAAACCTTGAATGTTAAGATAAGCAGAAATCTGGGCCAAATTCCCTGCTCTAGTGGCATGCAACTGAAAGGCTTTGCCAAGAGATGGGTTTGGCTGATGGCTCTTCAGAGCAACTTCCTACATCCTCTGCTGAGCCTGTAAAAGTGTTATACGATTTTTGCACTAAAAGATACAAAACTAAGTCATCCCTCCAAAATAGTTGGTAGAGGAAGTTCTCCCTTTTTGTTTACAAGGATGATTTTTATTGCTAGTAGCTTTTGAAGGCTCAGGAAGATAAAACTGCTTTGTGATGGTGGATGAGAACTGATGTTTGATGAATGGACATTGATGGCTTTAGCTGGGTGGAACTGTATTAATTTTTAAAAGTATTTGAACATCTCATTTATGTTCCAGTTTAGGATATTGCAGTAAATTAGCAGAGATGTTCTTATTTGTAATCTGAATCTTAATAACACTTTGCCTGAGACTAAGTTATACTTTTCGTTGAAACATTCCTTTTGATGCACAGATGCATATATATATGCATCTCTAATGCTAACAGTGAAAACATCTGTGCTTGAAATATCATAATGAATTGTTCTTTTAGGAGAGGTACTAGGCAACAATTACATAACTCTTCCTGATGTGGGTTGGTTTTTTTTGGTATATTAAGTAATGAGTCAATACACTTTATCTTCAAAATTTCTAAAGCAGCAGAAGCCCTTCAAGAATCCTGAGATTCTGCAGTCACTGCTGATCTCTGGATTTTTCCCCCCAAAAGATAAAGGCCAATCCTTGTCCCTTTATGCTTAATCCCTGCTACCAAAAGACTCCCCAGTTCTTTCATTCAGATGAATTATGTACAATGCCCTATTCTTCAATGATATATGACAGTACTACGAAACATTTTCCAGTTTTTTCAGACTCCTCTCCAGCCCTGTACTTACGTAAGAAGCTAGTAAATTACAAAGTAAGTGCTCTACCACTTTCTATCTGGGATTTCTTTTTTTCCCATGTATCTGTATAAGTATAAAGAGATGTTAATGAATGCTAGAATCTTTTCTATAACTACACATCTTGGTTTTGCTTCTTTTTATGTGTAAGCCCAGTAGCAAGCCATAGGCTAGGTGTTAACCTGCAGTATTGTGCACTTGGTGAATCTCTGCTGACTTTGTAATGCAGGAGGTCAGACCAGACAATGGTACTGGTCTCTCCTGGTCTGAAATTCCATGAGTGACGTTGCAACCTGATGTTCCAAAGATCTCTGTTATTTTATTATTATTTTTTTTAACAAGCATCTCATTTATGCATACTTGGAATTTCAAAAGTAATTGGTTTGGTTAGAAAGGGAATGACTAAAGATAGCGTGGCTCTGTAGAAGTATCAGTTTATGCAGGTCCCATCACCCTTCTACAGAGTTAAACTTTCACATGCTATTGGTCTTACTGTTGCCTTAGGGCATACAGCCCTTAATGCAAACTCCACTGAGGTAAATTGGAAATTTTTAGATTAAGTCTATGTTATCTGGTGTCATACTGATGTGCAGTCTTAGTACCATCAGGTTTCAATTTTCTGGGATTTAGCAATTTCTAAGATGGTTTGAAATTCAAGCAACAAACAGTAATTCAAAGACCCATTAATCAGCATTCTGAATGTACTCCTATTAATTATTTTGTCACTTCTTACAATTATTCCCTACCATGCTTTCACCTTAACTTTTATGAAGTGGACTATTAATTAGCTACACTGGAAAAATGAAGCAAATACAGTACCAGTTCCATCTCCTCACTCTGCTCCTGTAATTACTTTTATGCAGAGCTCTTTTCTCTAAACTGCTTTATCAGTCATAGCTCTCAGTAGTGCTAGAGGGGAATTAAGTAGACTCGCCCTCTTAACAAGAGAAATCATACAGTAGGGTATGCAGTCCGTAGAGCTACAGGGCTGTTGTTGCTGTTGGTTGGTTGTGTCTCTTCTCTGCCAAATAACCATATTTTTTTTCCATTCAGCCTTCTAAGCTGAACATTTCACCAGAAGGGCTTTTTTAGGGGAGCTATTAACTATGAAAAAAGGGGCTTAGCTCATTTCCTGGTATGTGTGCTGGGTACTCTGGATGACACTCAGTTCTTTGCCGTCCCACAAATTTGTGTATGACCTTGAACAGCTCAGGTGGAGTTCTTGTTCCATTTAATCCAGATAGTTGTGCCATTGATCCTAATGGAGCTGGGATTTCTCTCTCTCATTTTTTTTTTTTTTTTTTTTTGTTCCATAGTTTCCCTGTATGAAAATAGGGAAGTAGTAGTTTCCTCAGGATGTTGTGAATATAGTAATGTGAAGGATGCATGTAAGAGGGTGGAGGTGGCTGAACAAATGCAAGAGTTATATAGAGTACATATAAATTACTGACATGGCCATTTTAAAACCTGGTGATTTTATCACTGCCACTAATCCTTGCATTCCAGAAAGAATGATCCTTTTCTAAAAATGTTTGGTTTCAGGACTAAGGAATCTTGTAATTACATTTTGGAATACATTTTTTTTTTTTTGTATTTATTTAGTCAATGTGAAAGTATCACTTCTCGGGGAAGTAAATGCACTGTCATATGAAATAGAGAGGACTTGTATTGATTTGAAAAAAAAATTAAATCACTAATGTGTTAGTTAATGGCATGTAGGAGAGTACCATGCAATGTCAGCTTGCCACTTCCATGAAACTATGTGTTTGTAAGGAATAAAGAAAATGTGTTTTGCTATCCATGCGTAAAAAAGGAAACACACTCATTACATTTCCAGTTCACCACCAGGTTACTTTTTTGTTTGTTTGTTTTTGACTAGTCCTGAACTCATATAAAAATCTAGAGGCCACTGCAATAAAAGGAGTGATAAAAGGAGTGATAGGTATTTATAAAAGCCTGAGTGTCGCTATTGGAAAATTTCTGACATAAAACTTATTTATTAGTTTTATCTGGTAGGCTTTTCACTGGGTATTCTCTGTACAAATAAATTGCTTGCAAGCTGAAGCACTGTTTAATAGTTGATATTGAAAATTGTTAGAAATTGAGACTTTTGTGTGGTGATGTGTTGTTTTTTGTTTGTTTGTTTGTTTTTCCATGATAGATTACTACGGGCAAAATCATTAGAAGCAGCTGAAGTGTGTTCATCTGAAAACTCAGATCATCGAATCGTAGTGGTTTGTTCCAGTGGTCTTGTCCCTTCTGCGTGTTCTTTTTAATGTACAGGAGTGAGTTAGTCATGTGGAAACTGAAAGAGATCAAAGAGAGAGATCTGGATGCTATTTCTATTATTTCTGATTGTTCCTAAATAAATGCAATTGTTTAATAGAAGACACATCTCTGAGAAAATTAACTGTGTAATTATTACTGAAGCTATAGTTAAGAGACAAAAGTGATGTTGCGCAGCTGTCACTAAGGATCTCTACTCACTGTTCTGCCTTGCATTTGTAGTGACATAAAGGTGATGAGAAACAAAAATGGTCTTGCATGAATTTTCCTTTCAGTTTCATTTTTCATTGCATCTATTCTCATATGTGAAGTGAGTTGCATGAGATACTATGAGATCCAAGTCCACTTTGTTCTTAGCTTGGGTGCACTTGTGCATTTTGCAGTTAGCAGCTCAGAAGAGCTGTGAAGAGAGATTTTAAATGGCTGCAGAGCAGGAGCTTTTTATTTATATGTTTGTTTTATTGCATGTATTTAAAAAGAAGGTTTATACTTTGTGTTGAGTGCTTAGCTTTGACTGTTTACCAAGAGAAGGCTGCTTGGTCACTCGCTTATTTTAATCTACTAGTACTGTTGTTGTAGCTGTGATCATCTATCGATATAAGTGAAGCAAGTTTTTCATAGAAAGAGGTGATATCTTTTATTGAAAGACTGAAACAATATCTACTAATACCTCTTGCTGTGTATTTGGCATCTTTACATAAGAAATATTGTTCCTTCTCAGTACATTGATGATGTTAACACATCATTTTGTTTGTTAATCAGTTTCCTGTATGTAGTTTCATTTAGCTGTTAACATATGGGTTAGTATTAAAAGTATCCTCTGGACATTTTGAAGTTTAAATTAACAGCTATTTAAGGTTCCACTGACTCATTAGGAAATGTTTAAATCTTACAGTAGTTTTCCTGTTTGGAGGGGCTGGGGGTGTCACTTTTCTCTATGCTGAGATCTTTAGCACTGTTGTGCTCCTTGCATTTATGAAGACTCTAAGACTCTAATGGGTCTAGATCTGTGTATTATTTAAGGAGCTGTAATACAAATCAGCCAATGAAAAGCCACTTATTTTCTGCCATGTCACTTAAAATTTGGAATGCTAATTGCACAGAAAGTACCTTGCTGTAGTTTTTTGAAAGTATGATGTTGTCATTGTAATTATCATCTATTGCTACTGTCATTATCATCATTCATTAACCACAGGAATATCAACTGCATTGTGTGTTTCTGTCATCAGAACTGCAAATGGGATATATTTGGTTTTGGACTGTTTATGGTAACTTGCAGAGTTAATTTCAGAAGCACATAGTAAGGATGGAAAATGCTTGTAGTTTAATCTTTCATGTATATAGTATGGTTAAACTGGATCTTGCGTCTTCAGACTTTTTTTAGTGTAACAAAATGTTGGTTTGACTGTGTGTTGTTCCTTAACAGCTGACCTCACTGCCTTCCTGTTCCGAAGATGTTTGTTAAGTCTTCAGCTGGTGGAAATGACCAGTTTAGAGGGTGTTATTTTCTCATTGCAGTGATAGCTGAAGTTCCTCTTTTATGAACATCTAATTTTACAAGACTATTCAGCCAACTTGTATCTTTGTCCCTATTTTGAAATACATAGATATGTTCCTACATGTATGCCAGGAGCCACCCATACTTATTATATAGCGTGTAACTCCTAATCCTGCACCTCCAATTACTGTTTCCCAACTGCCATCCTTGGAATGACAGCAAATACAATCAAGTGCTTTCTTTTCCTTTAGACTTTCAGATTTAGTGGTGTGGTGGGTTTTTTTTTTTTTTTTTTTCTTCCCTCTGCTTGTATTTCTTTCCAGTGGTTCCCCTCCCCCTCTTCTTTAGTTTACAGACTTCTCCAATGCTTTTTTTTTTCTGTGCTGATTGCAGGAACACCCACCTTTCTGTGGTTTTAGTAGAGCCTTTCATGCTCTTTTCTCTGTACCAGCCCTCTAACCAGATATTTAGGCCAATTATTCTGTTCAGTTTCATTATTCTGCTCCCACAACTACAGTAATAGCCCACTTGAAAGATCACTTGGCTTCTTTTACTGTTGAGACTGCTTGCTAGTTCCCAGAATGGCATCTTCACATCCTCTGATCTTCTGTTTCTTTTTTTTTTTTCCAGAGTTTTATTTAAATTAAAAAGGGGTGAGGGTTAAAAGGAAAACCACACACACATAAATGAGAGGAGAAAAAAAAAAAAAAAGCAGTCCGCATATCAAATACATGCTTTCAGGAAGGGAAATTCCAACACTGGTAGTTTGCAGGAGACACTGAATATCAAATACAATTATTTAGTACATTATCCACAACAGGACTATGAATAAAAATCCCATTGAGATTGTCAGAGCAAGCATTGCCTGCTCTTTGTTTTGCAGTCACATAGAGTATGAATTTTACCTACGATTACAAAATGGCACCCAGAAAACCTTTACTTCTGTTTTGCCTGTGCACATTCAAATTATACTAGCTTTCACTTCTAAATATCTTTGTTAAGCAAATGTTTTAATAATGTGCATAGACACTTTATATATGTTTTATATCATCGTGTTAATGTCTCCCAGATTATAGATGTCTTAAACTTAACTTCATATTTTAAAAAGTAACTTTTCTGCCTCCCTTTCTTTCTCATCTTCTATTGTCATCACTACCATATAAAAGTATTTGGCCTCTTCATCTTTATCTCTTGATAGAGAGAAAAATATTGAAGATAGATAGGCTGAAATATTTAATGCTTATTCCTTGTAGGACAATTACCATCAGATGAGAATTTTAAGACTAGATCTAACTCATTATGTCTTGTTAAACATCCATTTATAGCATATGTAGATTCTGTTGTCCTTAATACTGAAATTGTTTATCTGAGATGAAAATTGTGCATTGTTGTTGAACAATAGAGTAATCTGTTCAACAGATTTGCATGTAACTTGTTCATATCTGTTTCATCTCTCTTTTTTCTTTTTCTATAACGAATAAGGTATTTTTTCAATTGTGCAGCAAAACACAGATGCCTTGGGGTATGGATCATTTTTTTCCTAAATATTGTAGCAAACACTGAAACGGTACCATATACTTTTAAAGAGGAAAACAAAACCAAATGTCCAGTACCTTTTTCAGTCTTATAAATAGTTAGAAAATGCATCTGAGAAAAACTTCGTGGCTCATGGCCACATATGCAGACAGTTTGAATATAAAAAATACTTAAATGGTCAGGTATTTCTTGCCATAGGTCCCTTAACTGCTGTAACTTTCAGAATAAGTTTTTAATTTCTGTCCTTTCAACAAAAGAGACCCTGAGCCTGCAACTGTATAAAATACATCACTGACAATACCAGTGTTACTTGCAGAGGGGAGGATCAACCACACATAGTAGAGTTCTTAATGCACGGTGCTCTGTGCTGAGATGAGCTGATGCTCTTTCTCAGTCTACTTCCTAATGAACAGGTGCCTTGTACCACTATGGTTGCCTTTCTTGTTAGCAGTTTCAGTAGAGAGGCTAATGATTAAACGGGCACTTCTCAAGGTCAGGGATAAATTACATACCCAGGAGAGTGTGAACGAAAATTGCATTGCTGTTCTCTGTACTGTATCAATTCAGAAGAAAGAGGACTTCACTTATCAGAGCTGTCAGTCCAACACCTTTCACAGCTGTTCAGCTCATTTAAAGAAAATACTGAGAATTCTGAATTTAATTGTTCTAATACACACAATCATATGGTGAAAAGGTTCTCTCGAATAAGGGGGCTGTTATAAACTGCGTATGACAAACTGCTTCTATATTCAGAAGGAAGATCTTTTGCTCATTTATTTTTAGTGCTATAATGAACTAGAAAACAGGATGCAGGCCATGTTTGCGCTTTCATGTAAATACCAAAAATACTATTTTGTTTTGGAAATATATTCTGATAAAGGGCGAACCCCTCTTTTTCTCTGCATTTTGGAAGCTTAAACCTCTGATCTACAATGCTGTTTTCAAATCACAGAGATGATAACTGGGGGGTTGTGAACCTAAAATAATTTTGTGGATCTGCAATTATCTTCTGTAAGGCAAGATATGATTTATGGAGATATGTGAGAATAGGGCCCAGGCTTAGAACCATTTTGTATTCAGTGGACCATTCTTAGTAAGTATATCTGCATTTTCTTAAATGCTATAGTTAAATATATATATATATATGAACTATTAAAACTTCCTATGCGTCCAACAAGCAGAATACTTTAATATTTTCCTACTTAATTGGAGATGTTCTTGGTATATGTCCAAACTAGAGTGCCAAAACTTTTTAGCTATAGTGCATACTTTTGAGGTTATGCTTTTGCACAGACTAAAAAACAAACAAACAAAACAAACAAACAAAAAACCACTGAGACAATTTAAAATAATATTGATTATCTCAGCAATGTTTATACAACACAGGGAGCCACGCTTAGGCAGGGAGGTAAAATTTTCTGATTTGTTCTGATCTGTCAGAAATGGTCCCGCCATTTTTTCCTCATTTGTCTTTGCTTATTCTACTGAACTATTCAGGGGTTGATGTTTTTTAGGACGTGAGGTAAGTTTTGCAACAAAAATACCTAAGAACTACTTTCGGTCTGTACCTTTGAATGATTTTAATGTGATAATGAATTCAAAAGTTTTTGCTGCTTTATATGCAGTGACAAAATCAGCAGATTGTTTAGTGTCACAACAAATAAAGAATTTAACCAGCTCCTTATCAATCATTTATATAAGTTTATATTCATTGGGAATTTTTAATTGCTTGTCAGAGACCTGTAGTCATTCTTTAATGTGACCAAAAGGATGGCATGGACACAAAAAATGGTTAGGTAAAGTTTCACTTGGCAAATTTATTAAATCTGTACTGCTAAGAATACTTAGCATCTATTGCACGCTCAGTGGAGATTGGAGGCTTGCTAATGGCTCCTTCTTCCTCACGCTTTTACCCTGCTTCTCCTCACACTTTTACCCTGCATGGGTCTTTCCAGGGCTGCAGTCCTTCAAGAACTGCTCCTGCGTGGGCTTTCCACAGGCTGTAGTTTGTTCGTGGAGCAGTCACCAGCTCTGTCACACTCCTCCACAGGCCACAGTGTGGGCACGTGCTTCGCCATGGTCTCCTCAGGGGAATCTCTGCTCCAGCACCCACAACACCTCCTCCCCCTCCTTCTTCCCTGAGCTGGGTGCTCACAGGGCTGTTTCTCACACCTTTTTTCTTCACTTCTCACTGCCAGGCACCATTTTGCCCCTTTTTAAGCTTGAGTTCCCAGAAATGTCACCGGCATGGCTGGCGGGCTCAGGGGCACCATGTGGCGTGGCCATTATGGAGCAGGCCGTGCCAGCCTCTCCTCACAGAGGCCGCTACCCAAACCGTGCCACCAACTCCCAGCACAGATGGCGCTGATTTCTAGTTTCCTAATTTTAAAAGGGAATACTTTCCTAAGCTAACACTTATTCTGAAAACCTGGAGATAGAGGAGAGCAAGTCTGAGGATTATAGTAAGTGTCATATTAGCTGAAAGTGGTAATGTCAGGTGAATAAGAAAAAGTCACTCCTGATATCTTTAAAAGGCCCATTTTCTCTGTCTCCATGCTGTAGTTAGAAAAACCCTGTCATTAATTATAGCTATGTGTGGAACTTCTAAATCCTTTGTAAAGATTTTATTATAAGTGCTTTAAAAAATTTAAATGAAGTCACCTGTGAGGTCATTAGGTCAAATTATTTTTTTTGCCTGTTCTTGACCCTTGAATAACTCATGCAAGGAAAATACCTTTGTGTCTCTTTTTATGATGTAGGAATCTACTGGAGAGCAAAAGCTTTTACATTAAAAAAAAAAAAAAAGTAAGAGCAGAAGTAGAGGAAGCTTTATAGCTTATATGGTAAGAACAGAATTTACTTCAGGTGCTTGGAAAATGTAAATTAGACCTGGTTAATCAGGAAGTTGGTTAAATTCAGTATTTTCTCTGACATCAAACTACTTTTTCTGTCACTACATGCAAAATAGTAAAAACCTTTGAATTTATTAATATGATGGGATTGTTCAAAAATACATTAACATGATGTTGATAGAGAAATTAGACTTGAATTACAAAGACTGAAGCTCTACCACTATCCTAAATACCACTATCCTAATACATTTTATTTTCTTTAATTTATGCTTTAAAAGCATTTAGAAGGTGCTCAAGATTCAGAGGAATACTGAGAACAGAACATCCATTATAAACTTCTAATAATTTACCATACAGAAAATGGTAATAGTAAAAAACAGACTTGCAGTTTCCTTGTCGGGCCCTATTGACAAAGTTCCGCTGAACACGTTTCAGACATAAGGACACGGGGAAAGACCTATGGTAGTGGGATGGAAGAAAAGCTCTTTCATGTAAGATGTATTTTAAGACTGAAACTCAAGGCTACAGCTAAGCTGGTACACTACAAAGATCATTTTCTGAGTGGAGGATGCAGTGAAAAGCTCAAGATACAACCCTTCTGCCCTTCCTCTCTCACAGTTGTTGCTAGCTGTAATCAATTAATTGCACTCAACCACACCTATGCTGGTAAAGAAACTGCTAAACCTTGTCTTGTAGGGTGTAGTGCAGAGCTGAAAACAGTGCTGAGTTCTAACTTGCCCTGTTCAAATCAAATCTTTTCATTGAATTTAGAAGTGAGGGTGTTTTTTTTAATGTTATTGTGTTTTTGTGTGTGTGGTGATGTAAAGCTAATTTAGATTAGTTTCTACGTGTATAGAGAGATTCATATGTAGAAACTAAACTTAGTTTCTTATTTCAAAACAAAACTGGAAGAAATTTAGGTTAGCTTCCTCTAATACTGTTGTTTTTTTTTTTTGTTTTTGTTTTTGTTTTTTTTTTCCTTCCCAGAAACAGCAGTCTTAAGATTGGTCTTTTTTCCTGTTATGGGTTTTGTTTGTTTGGGTAATCTAAGAACTTTCTGATGAACCTGTAAGGGATTAAACCTACATTTGCAGAACCATTTTAATTTGTTATTCTCAATGGATTTCCTAAGCCAGATACCCTGTAGTTTGTATTTATTTATTTATAAACTAAGCTTTCACGTTTATAACTATCCTTGATAGTAACTATTCCATAGAGAAAAAAATTACAACTAAAAATAGGTTATATTAGAAATGTATGCTAGTTACCTTACCCTTATCCATGGCAGAAACAGTGTAAGACTGAAACCTTGCTCTCTATTATTATGGATCTACCTGACTTTATAATAAGGATTAAACAATATTACAACTTTAGAATGCTAATTTGTTTATTTTGTTTAAAATAGTTGAATGTTACCTTGATTCTTTCTTTAAAAGATGCTGCTCTTCTTCTAACAACTCAAAATCTTTCTTGATCCTCTATTTTTCTTTTCTTTGTTTAACAACATGATTTGTAGTTTGACCTTTGCCTTGTCAAGTGGTTCTACCTGCCAAATTTGGTGAATACGGCATATTAATATTCAACTCTTTAGGTTGGTGCAGTCAAAATAGAACAGAAACAACTTCTTTCCTGGCTACCACACAAAGGAAAAAATGTAACTTGTTCCAAAATGTCTGCACAACTGACTTTCTTATTCTACAGTGGCTATGTATTGAGAGAATCATACTTTAATAGTGAAGCTTTTTTATTTATTTATTTTTGGAGGTGAGAAATCATCACATTAAAGAACTTTCGCAGAATTTCCTTCTGGATTGTTGTGAGTTGTGGTGACTTGTTGTGGGTTATATAGTCCATTAAGATGTACAGAGTCATAGATGCACTGCCAGTGAAATGCTAATCTTTTCACTGTCTCGTTTCACAAGACTCTTGTTTTGTCATGGCAGAACTGGGTGGATCCTATTTTTAGTCATTACGATCAGGAAATAACTTCTCTTTTTCTTATTCTAGTTCACATTGTTTTGTTCTCAGATTAAAATATATATTAAAATATATATCTATATCTCAGGCAAAATCTTGCCACCATTAGAGGTTCAGGACTCTACTGTCATTCATTTAAATGAACTAAAATTCTCTCTCTTTTTTTTTTTTTCTCTTTCCCCTGTGGAAGTGCTTGTTTAATGTTTTCATACCTGCATGAGATTTCCTTTTTTGTATCCTTTTCTGAAGGATGTTCAAAAACATTCATTCTGTTCATTTTGAAAAGTGAATCTGAATAGTCTTATCAGTTCAATAATATAAGTGCTGCTCTTTGAAATCAGCTTGGTGAGTACTATTTCCTACTTCTGGTTTAGTTTATCTGCCCAAGCTCCTTCAATACAACAGTCTGGGAAAGTAGGAATATCAAAGCTTCTTCCAAACACAAGTGAGCCGTGCAGGTTACTGACAAGGTGCTTCTGACACCCTGATCCTGCGAGCACTGGCCAAATCCCACATGCTGACAAGGTCAGGGCTTGTAAAAGGGAAAGGTTCTGTGTCTTGGGAAAAGGTGCATATTCCCTCTAGGGAAAATGGTCATTGACTGGTCCTATACTCCTGAAGTTGTAACTCCACTTATTTTTTGATATTTTACAGCAAAATATTTTGTTTCTGCATTTAAACAATTAGATGTCAGCGAGGTGAAGTTGTGTGAATGTAACTTGATGAATTGGACTGATTACTCAGGAGTGTGGTAATAGTATTCTGCTCTGGGCTCAGTAGTTGAAACTAATACCAAAGTTAGCTACCAACTTCAGTGTCCTAGTGAAAAGAGTCTGGTGACTTCTGTTCCTGTTCTAAAGACATCTCATTTTACCTCAAAAGCCACCACAGCTGTTACTAACTGATAATAACTGAAGTGATTGTCGATACCACCATGGGGATAAATAAATTATCAATGAATAGGTGCAAAGACTGACATTGGAATCATTCACATGTATGTTGAAATATATTACTGGGAACAGATATGACTGTTATGACACTTAACAAAAAGAAGGACTTTGAGATGGTTCTTAAAGATAAGTCTTTAAGTAGCAGTCACCATTTTTAAGCTTGTGATTCCAATGCCTTTCAGAAAAGCACGATTTACCAAAAAGCAAAAAAGTTTTTAAATACCTTGTAATTGTCATTGTGCAAGTATTCTTGTCAAATCATTTATTTTGATGATAATAAATTCCTAGATGAAATCTGTAACACCAGTCACTCCCTAAAAACCTGACTGTTTATAAGATCCCAGTCAATATCTGAACTGAATAAGAAACTTTAACGTTTTGATTTATTTGTTTTTGTGGGGCTGAAAAATGAGATAAAATGAAGTATGGGGTAATCATGTTGTTTATTTCATATTTCATTTAATTCAAGTTAATTTAATTTGTTATTTTGCTAACTGTTATGTTCCCCTGTGAAAATACAACATTAAAAGAAATCTACTCCAGTTTGTTTTTACTTTTTCTAGCATGTGTGTAAACACAAAATTCTCTGGATGCTTTCTACTTGTCTAGTTTTGCTTTTGATGCATGTATATAATTATGTGTTCATGTTGTCATGGTAATTGAAACCGGAGTTCTCAGAATGTGGAAATCACTTGTGTTAGCCTGGAACGGAGAAGTCCAGTTAAAGAAGACCATGTGACCGTACTGTTGGCTTAAGGCTGACATGAATTTTGTCTTAAATACAGAACCTGTTATAGCTTACCCATTCCCAACACACACTTTTCTAACCAGTTTCTAAATCCATCCAGGGACTGTCATGTTCACCTTGCATATCTAACTCTGCAAAGTGTTAACGTCTAACACAAATGTCTATTGCTCTAGCATAAGCACACGTTTCTGTTCTGTTAAAGTGATGTGTTGTGGTTTTTTTAAAGTCTTTTCTAGAATAAGCTCCAGTATTCCAGTCTTTTCTTGTAGATTGAAAGTGCAGCAGTCTTGAAAACAAAGTGGCTACACCTTAGTTTCAACGTGCAGGTGATATCCACAGCTAAACAGTAATCCATTTGAGGCCTCATCAAAAGTGAGTAAAGCAAAAAAATCACTTAGGGTGGCATCCAGAACATGCTCGTTCTGTCCATAAGGCTTCCTGTATGAGACCTGCTTATATTTGCAGTAGCTTTAAAGATTCAGGTTTAGCTTCTGATCTGGATCCTTTAGTGCAGAACTGCTATGCTGTTTCTCAACTTACATTTCTGCAGTTTATTATTTCTGAGAAGGAAATAATGTACTTATCCTTGAATCACAGTTAATCTTTTGCAAACCATTTCTGCTAGGATCTTTGTGGACTCTAATGGTGTGATGGCAGACCTTCCTAGCTTAGACAAGCACTGTGGTAGTGGTCTCTCTTCTGTCATCAAGATTAATCATGAAAATCAAGAATAGCACTGGATTCAGTACTGACCAAGAACTCCGTCTGATGCCTTCTTCCTTTTTATACAGTGTGTAGCTGATAGCTATAGCATCATTCTTTTTCTATAGCTATTTACCCCGTAGTAATGATATTTAGCTCAGATTTTTTTAGTCAGACTAGGAGATAGTCTTCCTAAAACCATGTCATCAGGTATTTCCCATATCATATGGCTTGTTACATTATTATGCCTTGTTCTTGATGAATCCATGCTTGCAAGTAGTCATTTCCTGTTTCTTTTTTTGGTTACTGTAAGTTTCTTTCATGGTTTAAGTCACCTCAAAAGAAAAAAACAGTCTATAATTTCTTCCTTCTCCTTTAAGGCATGCATTATTTTTGCTATTTTAAAGGCTTTTGTACCCATATCCATCCATCACATGTTTTCGGAAATAATTCTAGTGATAACAGGATTCCCTGTTCTCTTCTGATATTGTCCCCTTTTGTTTGTACTTTTAATTGTGGGAGCTGTCTGATTACAATTGACCTTCTTAGTAACAATGGTCAATAAAGCAGTAAACACTTCAGACTTCATGACATGATATGTCAATAGCTTTCTTTTACCTTTAAGCTGCTGACCAACCAGTAGTTTTCCTGGTCCCCCTCTTACTCTGGTTGTATTTGTAGAAGTTCTTTTTATCCTTTGTCTCTTGCAAATTGTACCTCAATCTATTTGTTCCATTATCTGGTGATGCCTTTGCATACTCATGCTGTTTTTTTTTTACACTTGGGCATTTTCCACTATCAGGTATTTACATCTTATATTTGAAACCAATTACGTGAATCTAGTGAAGATGTCTGAAACTTAACATATTTATAACCTTTCTTCACACTGGGGCAATCAGCATTGCATTTTTTTACTTTCTCTTTTTTAAAATAAGGACCTGCCTATTTTTCCTTTTTTCTTTCTTTTTTTTTTTTTAACCTCTCCTTATGTCCATCCCAGGCAACCTTGTCTGTTAGTTCTGAGTATATTAAAAATATTGCTTCTTAATGTGCATTGTCTTTATTTGCTCTTGTCTTTTCATGATTATGCGTTTTACGTTCAAGTGCTAGTCTAGTGACTTGTTCAGGTTACAGTTTTGGGCTAATTTCATGAGTCTCAGTCTGTGGTTCTCCTCACTTGTACCATATTTTTGAGTGATGTCATTTTTTTCATTCAAATCTGTAATTCATCTTTTTGTTATATGTGTTGATATCTTAATTTTATTTGTAAAGACACTAAGTTGAAATTATTGACTACCTAGGCTGGGTAGGGTGTTTGTTATTTTTTCTTTAATCTTTGAGATAAGGACTGTTAGAATAGAATGATTCCCCTGAAAACATCTACATCAGGTGAACTGTATATTCTGTATATTTACAATCGTTTGAAAAAATTAGTCAGGAAAGCAGAAGTGATACAATGGAATCTAAGCAAGAGAAAAGAGCTGGAAGTAAGACAAGGAAACTTTGAAAGGAATAAAGAGCTCCGTCAGGGGTGAATGTGGAGGAGGGAGCCTTTTTATTAATGTGGTTTCACAGCAAGAGTACTTCACGCTTGTGCTCCTTGCCATATACTGCCTTCCTTTAGGTGGCAGGTGAAATTCAGTACACTGACTTTTAAATCCCAAGTGCTTTGGGAATGGCTTCCCAAAAAGTCCTTTTGCATGTCTTAGTGCAGCAACCAAGGTGAACCAAATCACTTTTACAGAGCTTTTATTGTCCAAATGGGAGTGAGTTCATGGCAGAGCACTCACCTCTGGTTGTCGTCATAAATCTGTCTCCTCTACCTGAAACTATATAACAGATGTCTATAGTTTTATGCAGTCAGAAGCCCCAAAACAAGCAAGCTTATGTTTTTATTTTCTCTGGCCCATAGCATTGCTTCCTCAAATGCTATTAATGCTGCTTGGGTTTAGCAACTGCAGTGGTTTAAAATGTTAATGATATGTGACAGACTCTTCATGCTTATTAGCTCTCTTCCTGCCTAGCACAATTAAAGATGATAATGAAAGAACCATAACCCTAAAGGATGTAGACTATACATCTTTTTAAAGAAAAAAGATTATAAACAAGTACATATAAAACAAAGACTTAGAGAGATGCTTGTGTATCTAGTGGCTGCAAAATAACGTACAAACAGGAGGAATATTTTTACTGCATATGCTTTTGCATCACTTCGGTCACACGCTGGGCTAAATTAGGAATGTTACTGTCTTTCTTCACTGTAAAATGTCTTCTGAATCTACTTTCCCTTATTGGTAGACAAAAATCTGTATTAAAGGATTTTGTAGCATTGGCTACATTTGCTGCTTTTTGTTATTGTTTTTGCACATTGTCAAGAATGTGTGGAATTCTAATTAAAAAAAAAAAATGCAGACATTTCTAACCAGAGATTGAGAAGTACACAGTTTTTAATGTTATTGTCATGCAGGTCCATGCTCAGGAAATGTTTGAGCATGTGTGCTGTCCAGTTTTTTGATAAGATGGGCCTCATCAGAAAGCAAGATGTTTCATTTGGCCAGTATGGCTGATCACGAGACATCATGTCATGCTGTCTGATTTACTTTCTTAAAGTACATTATAAAAATTATTTACAAATATTTTAAAAAGCAATTTCGGGGGAAAAAGATGGATATGCACTTCTGCCCTCCCTCCACAAAAAAAAAAAAAAAAAGAAAAAAGAAATCTTTTAAGTCCAGTTATTTCACTGAGAACAAACCAAATGCATCTGAGATAAAAGTTGTAAAAAGAAAACAGCCTTTATAGCAGTTCAATAAGGGGAGTTATTCTGGAGTTCCTGATTGGCTTGGCTCGCTGAGGCTACGTATTTTATATTTAAATTACTTAAGTGGACATTTCTTATTCAGAATGCTCTCTCTGAATTATTTTCATTAGCTATGGCAATGATTCTGTTACCCTGGAGTCAGTATGTCCAAACAGATTGAGTGCTTACAGGAGCACAAATAGAGAAGTTAAGCTTGGAAGGAGCTTTGTTAATTTACCTGAGAAATTTAATTTAGATTAACATGTTATCACCTAAAAGTGAAAAAGCTATTCATAAATTCTCATGAAAACTGTTTGGGGGGGGATATCAGTTCTGGTTATTACTCTGAGGCTTTCTATTTGACAATTATCAAAAATTATCAACAATATCAAAAATTAAGCCAGCCTTTGTATCAACAATGTTTTCCAGTATAAAATCACCTCAGATATTGTTCATTCTGGGTCCTTGTGCCAGTTACTGGTGCTTCTACCCAGATGTATGTGTTCAGCAGGATCTGAACATGTAATACAAAAATAGCCTGTTAGCAAAAAGAGTAGTTGCTTGGGCAAGAAGGTATTTTATCACTGTGGAGAGGTCCAGAGTGGGAAATGCAGCGTGTACTTTGGTGTAAATTGGGCTCTTGGAGCAACAGAACTGGGTTTGGGCCAAAACCTCCCGTGCCTTCCTGCTTCCGAGGGCAACGTACCCAGCAGTGGTGCGGCCGAATGAAGTGAGGTGCTTTCGTAGGTGGGTCTGCAGGGTTAGGATGTGGCATGTGAAGGCATGGACCTTTATCGTTAAGGCTTACCAGAACATTATAGTGTGTATGTGTGGTGTTGTTTTTTAGTTGGCTTTTGATTATTTCTCCAGAGTGCATGACAGGCTTATTAATTACTTGCGTCCTACGTGAGATGTGTTCTGTGGGTCAAGTCCAACCATATCTCGGTGGCTGGCAGCGGTTTCCTAATAACTTCTCAAGTACGTGGTTGCAACTATGTGTCCTGTGGTGCATTGTCTTCGGACTCTTTCTGTGGGGATACTCAAACGATATTGATGCTGTAACAAAATACTTTCTGCTTGGTCTATATTCTTTTTCTAATAGCTCTTAATGTTCAATTTGCCTTTCTCACTACTAACTGAGCACAGAGCTGGTGCATTCAGACAACTATCTACAGTGATTACAAGAGCTCTTTCTTCTGTAACTGCTCAGTACAGTCCCTCATAGGGGATGTAAAGTTGGGATTAATTGCTACTGATTCAGTAATCATCAGTGCATCTCTGAGATAGTGGAAAGATACCATTGCCACTAGGGCTTCTACTAATTTCAAATATTATATCAAGCGTTTGAGCTACATACTGTGTATAGATGTGGTCTGGCAGTGACTTGCAGTTTTTGCCTTGGCAGCCAAAGCTTAACACATGGTGCTCGTTTTGACTATCTTCATTTTTGTCTTCTGTACAAGGTGTTTATAATTAATTATTTAGTGTTTCTATGTAATAATAAATGCACTTCCCCCCCCCTCCCCCAGTGCTTCTCGGTCTATAATTCAACAATCAACTGGCTTATTAAACAATCAACTTACCTCACTAAAAAGTGTTCATTTTTAGTCTGAATTATTTCAGTGTCTTTATATAAACGTTGCTCTGCAAACAAGTAGTTCTATGATCTGTAGCAAAGGGCCCCAAATCAGTGGCTAGCTTCATTTTTTGAAACTGCAGCGTCACTGCACTGTTAGGGCAGAAAGAAAAAGTTCCTAAATATCTCAGAAAATTTGGCATATACTGACTTTTTGGTGGGTGTGCAGCTGGGACTTGAAATCAAGTTTCTGACTGCTATCCTCTCCTCTGGTGCAATGGAAGTAGACTGCTGGGTACTGCTGTTAATTGTAAAGGGAATTGGCTCTGTAATTCTCATCTGCTTTACCTGATGTTTTGACCTTCAAATACAAATATTTGCATGATCCTACAGTTTCGCCTTAGTTTTGCAAGCGTCATGGGAGGGGATATGAACACTTCAAGGTCTTACGGGAAACTTCAACAGGGCTAAGATGTATAGGGAACTATAGATTTCTTTGTATAGAAGTGTTCTGAATAATTGAGTCTATATAGTAAACTGGAGCAAGTCTTGATCATGACAGAAATTGGTCAGCATTATGCTGATAGGTATATTTGACTTTGGATGAGTGTAGATTTCACCCTTTATATTTACAGATGATTGGCAAAATTGAATGCTACTGTTGCAAAAGGGTCTTCGTCTCCGGGGAAGTAACACAAGAAGCACAGATAATATGCTTGTAAGGGTACAGAAATATATTAAGAGCTTTTTACATGCTGTTTTTGCATGCTGTATAAAATTAAATGCAGTCTTGGTGGAAGAAAGGTCCCAAGACTCCCAAGCTGTGGGGGATGTTCTTAGTATGTAACTCAGTTATCCAACTTTCACTTAATTATCAAGGTTTTATATAAAAACATACTGACCAATATGATGGTATCTACTCCTGTAGTTTGGTTATAAATGTGATGCCTGTGTGACACCTTTCTGTGATGTTACGTGTAATTCTTTCTGTATGTGGCTGCAGCTCTTGGAACTTCTATATTAAACACAATACTGTGGTTACTCGTGAATGAAATCACTGGAACAGTGTTGGAGAAAAAGTACACAGAAAGATTTAAGGCAGAACGTGGCAAAGCAAATGCTGCAATTATCTGCAGCTGAAAACAAGTAGCTTTTAATATGTCCATTCACCTAAGAAGGGAGGGAGAATTATAGACCACATGCTCTTTCTTTCCCTTTTTCTATCATTTCTCTTCTTTTTCCTTTATACAGTTTATCACCCATAATTTCAGGATGTGTTTTGTTTCTTTAAGCTGTTTTATCTATAGGCTTATGAGGTCAGTCATGTGTGAATTCTTTTGTTAGTCACCTCACCTTTTGCCTTGATGATAGAAAATTGATCAGGCCTAAAGTACAAGTTCAATAGACAACCCCCTTGGTCCTTTGTCTAGGAGAATAGCTACCATTGAAGGCCATGAGCAGGTTGCTATTAATATGACAGCCTGCTCTATCTCCCACTGTAATTTATAATGAAATACCTAATCTCCATTATTTTGATCCAAGCAGGCGATCCCATGAAAAAGTCTTTTCATCCAGTTCCCAATGGCAGTTACATGAGAAATGGCAAACCAATAATTTTTGTCAAGTTTTTTAAGCCAACAGAAATGCTTTTCCACTGCTACAGTTTCAAAAGGCACAGATAAAGCTCATTCACTGAGATGAATGAAAAAGCCATCTGGGGTTTTTCTTTTTGACTTCCTTTCCTTTTCTCCATCCTTGTAATCAAATTTGAGCAAAATCAAATGGGGCTTTCTATGAAAGTACCTTTTGTTGATCTGAACGAGCTGGTAATTTACAAAATACCCTTCCTTTGTGAGGAAGGCTAAAGAAAAAAAGAATCAGTAGCTTTTAAAGCTGGGCCTTGGTGGGACTCTAAATGCAGTGAAAGCAGTCTGTGTTGAGAGATTGAAATGTATTTCAAAGCCAGGCCTGAGTCAGGGTACAGGGAAGAAAAAACCTATGTGCATTTTATAAGAAGAAAAACCTGAATGGGAAGGGGAAAAGAGAGAGAGAGAGGAAAAAAACCTGGATAATACATTAATCATTATTTTGGAAATTGTCTTCCTTACTGACACATACTGCGTAACTAGTGATTGAGAACTTGGATTTTTGTTCTATTATAGGCATCTCAACGTTTGTCTGTGCTGCTTTAAAGTTTGAGAGGCAAGGATCCTTGAACACTGCTGGACTGTGTTTTAAATGTTTATATTTTTCAACTTTGGGGCTTTTTTGGTTTTTGTTGGTTTTGTTATTTTTTTTAACCTTCCCTGTGAAGTATTATGGGGAGAAATACTTACAGGAAAGCTGAGTTTATCCTTTTTGGCATGCTAATGTTTATTTTTATTGTATTTCTGCTTACCAGATTTCCTAGTGGTAATTATTTCCCATTGACTCGGACCAAAGGACGGTGTGGACACCTAACAAATAGTAAGTTTATGCCTTGTTTTTGTTATTCGTATTTCACGATTGACCTGGAGAAGATGAAAATGTTTGATTAATTGCAAATTCTATATTGTAAGTATTAATGCTGTATAACTGTATGAATCTATTACTGAGAGATATTGATGATGTAATTTAGCTCTTCTTATCTGTTACTTACCATAACTGTTTTGTCAGATACCGATAAGTGTATTGTTCTGCATTGAAGATAATACAACCTCTGAAATAAGCACTAATTTACATGTCTGAGCAAACATAGCCCATATTTTAATATTTTTTGTATTTATAGATTTGCTTAGAATGCAAAGTAGTTCTCATTTCTCCACTTGTGTTTTTATTCAGGATAAAAATGCATCTTAAAAACAGCTTTTTGATTGCACAATATAAAATGTTACTGGTAATTTTACAAAAATGTGGACAGTATAGAAGAAATTCTGGGGTGGTTGTTGGTGGTTATTATTATCATCTTTTAAAGAAAACTTATCGTATGTGTTATTTTTAGTCTGTTTTATGTTGTATCCTGCTAGAAAGAATAGAGAGGTATGAACGTTACTGGCTAAGATCTTATTATTTTTAATGAAGCACTAGTAAAAACTCATTGGTTTTTCAATTTTACTTTGAATACAGAAACCATAGAAATAATTTAGAACTGTCAACTTTAAGTTGTAAGCTGTTTGTTTTGGATGAAATGGTATGTGATTTTTTTTGTGTGTTCCTTTATATGTGTATACAATGCTGGAATATCAACTTAGCATGTTGTAGGGAAACAAGCTGGAGTAAGTGCTTTGCTTTTTAACATTACCAAGAATCCAAAGACAACTATGTGAAGTTTGATTGCAGCTTCAGTACTTAGATCACAAATTATTTAACAAATAGCTTCCAAAGTATTGTCTTTGATATCTGATTGAATTGGGGAATGTTAAGAAGTCACTTTTGTATCTGAATTTATTTTCTACTCCTAGTTCTTAGTATCCTCTTCACTTTCAATTTCCTACAGGATTTGTTTCTCTCATGGTTTTGAGCCATTTGCTGCCTCCTAATGACTGACTTTTAAAACAGCAAACATGGATAATTCTCCCCCCAAACTTTCTGAAACTCACTGTTGCATATTTTGTTTGCCATTTTTCATATATGTGGAACTGATGAAGAGATCTGTGAAGTTAGTAGCTTTGCTCTTTGATATCTCAGCAGTTCAGAGAGTGCATTAATGGGAAACTTTCCTAGTGCTGAGTATGGAAACAAAGATACAACTAGCTGAATTCCTCTGAATCGTGTTGTTTATGTAACATAACATTGCTTTCACAGGCTTGCAAGCTGGTATTATATGTTGTTTGTTTTAGTTAAATGTTTGTCTCCCACCTGTCTCCCTTCCCCTTGCTTAATATTGAACAACCTTTATTTTTTTTAGTTTTACATCCTTCCTACTGTATACCTTCTTTAACTTATATTTTTCGTTAAAAACTGTCAAACCTAATGAATTTTAAATGGCTATTTAACAAATGAAGCAACAACAGAGCAAGAGGGTAAGACCAAGATAAGACCTGATGGTCTTATCGTGGAATCAAAGTTGGTGGTCATAGTATGTGCTTTTTGAAGCACAGTGTAGCACCACTTTGCTTGAAAACTTTGAGACCTGTTTCAATACAAATAAATACTAATGATTATATGGGACATGCAGAGAACACAGACTTTAATTTCTGTGTGATCTTTTCCTTCTTGTGAATACTTTGCAGTTTTTTAAGGATGCAATCTCAGAAGCAGACCAAATGATTTAGGATGACAGTTTTTAGGGAGTTCTGATTTGTCCCCTTCTATTTATGTATTTTTTATGGGTATGTTCTAAACTCTTCCCTGGGCTGAGTTGCACTCAGTGACAATATTCCATTTGTGGCAAAATGTTGGTAAACCACTAAGGTTTTTAAACATGAGTTGGACCTTATAGGGTGCTAAATGCCTCCAACTGTACCTGATTTCATGTTGCCAAGCCTTGTGCTTGAACCTGTCAAGCTCAAGCACATTGTGTGTTGTGAAGAATTAGCATAATAAATTACAGTATTTTTTTTAGTAAATGTGCTCTATCATTTCAATCACCTGTTGAGAAGGCTTTGTTGCAGGAAAGAGTCATAGCAACACATGGTGACTACTTTTTTGTTTGAGAATGTGTATAATTATGTACTTCACTTGTATGCGTAATTAATATAGTCTGATTTGAATATCTGAGATGAGTTTACAGTAAAAAAATGATAAAATGGGGATCTGAAGATATATCAAATAAGTTTAAAAGCACTCCCCCGATTGAGAAGATAATCCAGTACAGTACAAAGAGAACAAGGAAACGCACACTATGACAGGTTAGCAATACGAGTGAGTTGTTGCATCTGTTGAATATAAGTAGATAATTCTAGTGCCTGAGATTAAGTTGTTTAATTAGATGGTTTGGATGTTTAATCAGACTGAGGTGGATTTGGATAGGGAAAAATGTTCAATGGACATTCAGTGGCATTTATTTTTTAAATGCCTGAAACAGTAAGAGATGGGGGACAAAGGATGTTGTTAATTCCTCAGCCTCATGTGCCCTCTAGGGTTCTGCATTGCCTGTAAGGAAAACTTTTCCTTCCAGTTATGTTTTCCGCTCATCCAGGTTGGGGGTGTTGTAGCACTGTTGGTCTTAATTTGAAAAGTGGAGTAAACCATCACAGTTCTGTCTTGTTCTGTAAAGTCCATCCCCAAATGTTTCAGGATGATTCCAAAGTTCTTCAAGCTTCAGATATGGCTTTTAATGAACATCGTGGTTGTCAGTTAGGGTGGGACAGCAATACCAGTGCATTAAAATACTGTTATTATTATTGTGTCATTTAGAGTGTTGTTGTGGGCACTTAGAACTATTGTAAGAGTTGCATTTCTGGTGCACCATCCATTGTGAGTTTGGTGGAGTCAGCCCTATAATGCAAATAAAATTTGCTGTTCAGCATCAACTGTGATAAAGAGTATTTTTAAACAGTTTATTCACTGTGGATTCTTAGACCATCTGCAAAAATATCTCAGAAAAATCTTTTTGTAATTTTGAGCACTACTTGGACTTTCCACTTAGTCATAAGGAAAGAGTAAGTGATTTTCACTGTGGATGACAAACTTTTTGCTCTGCATACAAGGTAATACAGCAAGATGTTGTAGAGTATTTTTGGATTTACATATAAACACTTATTGGACTATTTTTGTCATCTTATAATTACTACATGTAATCCACTGTTGTCTATGTAGGAACCAAGAATGTTCAGGACTTGCGATATGATATTTTCATAAAGCTTGTCTTTAAAATCATCTTCCTATTTGCCAATTCCTTATAGGATGAGTTGCTATCCGGTGAAGTTATGATGTCCAGATAATATTGCTTTAAATACTTTCTGCCAGTTCTGTCCTTTTGTTTTGAGTAGAACAAAACCTCTGAAGGACTATGTTGGAATTCATTGTAAGCATAAGTGTTCATAATGTGGCCATCATCCACGATATCAGCGTCTCATAAGTTCAATATTTTGTCTTCCTGCCACTGCCAAGGGGAGCTGGGGGTGGGGTGGGTAGGTCCAGTGCTATTTTTGTAGTTGCTTGGGATAAAGAAGACTTTTTTTATTCCTTTAAATTGTTCATTTGTTATTTACCTGTTTATTTCATATATTTGGAGACTGTAAAAATCTGTGGCACAGCTTGGAACTATAAGTTGCAATCTTTTCATTTTTCTGTTTAATAGAGCAGACTTGAAAGACACTCAAAGGTGTATTTGGTGCTTCAACTTCTTCAGAGACTGTGTTCATAATAACATACCACCAGCAACATGAAATTAGCTGGCTCTATCCTGTCCTGGCAATTTGTCCTAAAGCTGGTGAGTAAGGGCAAAACTGCAGGAGAAAGGAGAGGTCGAGTAACCACTCTGAAAAGTCTTGACCCATAATAGGGTTCAAAGGTAAAAGTACTGTTTGCTGCAAGGCTCTTTGTTTGCATACAGCTTGAAACTGAATCAAGAAGTGGAAGCTGTGCATTCATTACATATGTGTATAAACGCATTATGTGCATTTGTAATTAATACCAAGGGATGCCCTTGTTGTGGTATTTCTGATTCCAACTATAGGGCATGCCTTCCATTTTACTTAAATTTTTTAAAGTAGTTTTGTTGCAGTCAGTCTCTGGTACAGGTGGAATATTTAGAGCAGCCTGTACCACAGCCCTGTATGCTTTGTTAGATGGCCATTTATTCTTCATTCCTCCAGAGAGTACCCCACTCACTGGGCTGTACAGAGCATAGCAGTCTTGTTCCTTGTGCCACGACATGCAGACAAGCCACAGTGGCACACCTGCCCATGCTGTCTTCTGAGCAGTCCGGGATGAAGTTTTTGAAGTTTTATGAACAAACATCTTCAAATTCAGACTCTTCTTCTTGTCTTGAAAGGCAGCAGTTTAAATGAACCATCCTGAGTAATGGTTAATTTGGGGTTGGAGTGAGTTATGTGCTCAAAGATCCCAAGGGATGTTGCTTTATTAGGTCATACTCTTGCTGTCACATCAACAGTCTGTGGTAGACTGTAATATCTGTTTGTGGTCAAAACCTCATGGTTTTTATGTCACGTAAATGTCTTGTCGCCATAGTTTCTTAGCAGTGTGTACAGGAGCCAGCTGCCTAGAGAGGCAGCAGGTGAAATCTGTTGGAGTGTCAGAAGCTTGCTGGAGCTCCAGTAGCGTTTTGGGTTAGCAGACTCCTTAAATGTGCACAACAGAGAGGAGTTCTTCTGCTTAAAATACGGCTCCAATATACTACTAAAATGCTGCATTAATGTTTGGGATAGCTATTGTTGAATTCTACTGACAAGTGAATTCAGATAGTTTCAGCTAATTATATAAACTGTATTTTTGGACCCTGAGCCAAAAAAAAAAAAAAAATCTGTTAAAGCAAAAGCAAGCAAACACTCTGGTAGCATAAAGTCCTTTATCTGTGCTTCTGTGACGGATAAGCTTTTCACCAGAAAAAAATAGTTTGAGATTATAGAATGCCACATGTATTACATTTACAACTTTACGTACATAAATGAATCTTAGGTTCCTGTTTGCAATGGACAAATAGGTATTCATAAGTATTAGTGGGTAGAATTTAACTGAAATCATCAAAGTTCTAAGTTAGTGATTTGTAGGAATGTTTCCTTTACCTTTTATTTAGGACCAAAGAATGTTATGATGTACCAAGGATATGTCTCCTAGATTCTTTTTTGTAACTATTTTCTTATGTCCTTTTCCTGCTCTCTTCTCTTTCTGTCCTATTCTGTAGATCAGAGAATTTTCTAGGGCATGGATTGATGACTTTGCCATACCTTTATTTATGCAGTAAGGACTCAGTTCTTGGCTGAAGATTCTAGGTTCATCTATGCCTTCTTATCTGAGAAAGCAGAGGGTTTTTTTTACGCTAGTCCCATACATGTGTATTTAAAAAAAAAAAAAAAAGTACTGGGGTGGAGGAAAGTCTTGACTGGCAACTTCAGAGTTCGTATTTAGCATTAATGCTATACTTTTTCAATTTAGAAGATTAAGGAAGGATAGTTTTATGGATAATAGCAAAATATAGGCTTTTTATCATAATTACGCAAGCCTTTCATGTGCTGTGAAAATGTGTTTGTTATGACATGTACTATTTTCCTAACCTAGGTACCTTGTAGTTCTGTGAGCTTAATCTAGTACTGTTAGTAAAATACTTTTGAATCCAGTGGGAGGTGTTATAACTATGTGAAGAGCTCTTGAAATACAGAGCCACTTCTAAGATTAATGCTTGCTGTGTGAAGTGATTAAGATCACTGCCTGTTTTGTGGTTATTGATGCTTATTAGGAAATCTCATCATTGTTTTTTAAAAAAAAAAAAAAAAAAAAAGAACTGACTGCAAATACTAGACTAAGTTCCATCGTGATTCCAGGACTGGTAAATCTGATAGTGTATGATCTCCTTGTATGTCTCCTTGAGTTAGAAGCATGTAAGTAGTTGAATTTCAATGATCTATGCATGCAGAAAACATAAACATCCTTGTGCAAAAATGTTCTCTTGCATCTTAGGGGAGCGACTCCATCTGAGAACTCTAGTCTGTCTGTTACTGTGTTCTAACACCTTCTATTTCCTCTGCTGGACCATCTCTAAGGCTTCTTTCCTTGAAGCTTTGCAGTGGAACCCTTCTGGTGTCTGTCAGGTCGAACAGATAGTGTGAGTTCTCTTGTGCATGCGGGTAATGGTGCAAGTCGATTAGGAGTATCAAGTGGGTAGGTAGCAAAATTTGGAAATTATTTAGTAGAACAGGTATCCAATTACTGACTGCATAATATATGGAAAATGTTTTGGTTTTTCCCGTCTTCCAACATTCTCTCAAATACAAGTACAACAGACAGAAACTGTCCTCAGTGGAAACTTTTCCCATGAAATATGTAGGGCAAGAAGCTGAGATCTCATTTTAGTCTGGTATGCATTTTGGAATGTTCTTAAGCTTAAAACCACCAGAAATCCACTTTCTTTTGAGTCTTTTTCCATCAAATATATATATATTCTATTCACTAGAAAACCATAGCCCAAGAGAGACGTACAAGGGTGTTGGTAGCATGTAAAAGTGGGTGAAGGAAACTGTCAAGCCAGTGTAAACTCTGGATTGATTTGTAGCAGAGAGTGAAGTCAAAATGTATTTGATTTAAAACAGAATAAGCAACATCTTTTTGGCTTGCTTTCAGGAACTTGCCTTGTAAATTTAGCCGATTAAAGATAAATGAAAAAGAAATTATGAAAAGCAGCTGCAATACACAGATTGAATGTTTGGGTGGGAGTGAAAGTAGGAGTTACTGGGTTGGAACAGATTCCTTAAGATCTGTCACATCATACCATTAAAATGAAGAACTAGACACAGTAATTTCAAAAGGATATTGTGTAAAAGTTGGGAGATATTAATGCAGTAAAATGCATTGATGGATTCCAAACTTATGGTTTATTGTGCATATTCTATATATATACATAATTACTGTAGATACAAAAATATTTGCTTTTTGTGATGGTTTTCTTGTGAAGGGGATGATTTACGATATACTAGAAAAGTTTCTCTTCCACATCTATGCATTTTGTCTGGGATATTCTGGTTACTCCCTGGTTCCCCAGGCTGTCATATTAGGCCATCTCATTACTTATACCTATACATGCAACGCCCTACCTTCCCATTTTATTGTGGGGTCCTTGGACATTAAAAGCAGGTTTTACTCAGGGAATCACAAGCCTGGGTTTTCTGCAGTGCCCAATTAGGTCTGCTGTGTTATTAAGAAGTACGTATGCATGTGAAAGTATTCTGTAAAATTCAGACAGAATCTATCGCTTGTTTTTTCATTCCTATAATATTTTTAAATTGTTTTAAGGAATAAAAACATTAATTAATTTATTTTTTTTTTGATAAAAGAGGAGATAGGCATTCCTCTTAATTAATGTGGAGGTTATGATACATATTTAACAAAGCCTGGGAATTCCAACATGTAGACATCCATTGTCTCGTCTTAACCTGATGGTGTGAGTAAAGGTTAGTGTCAGCCTTAACTCTGAATTTTCCTAGCTTCTGTCACTGTCATAACCTTAGCACTAGTTATATGGATTTTTATTCTTTTGGTTTTTTCTAGAAACAATAGCTGAAAATGTATTTTGACTAGTAAAACTTAGGTGACGTGTAAGTCACAGAAGTTCACTCTGCAATACTAAGGTGTGGCGTTTTTAAAAAGTGCAATTTTTTGAGTGCTTGTTTACTACTATCTATAGCTACAGAAATATAAGCTACATAATGAGAGCCAAAAACTTTTAGCGAGGCATTATACTTTAGGACAGAGCAGGAACTAGATATAGCAGCTGTATCACAACAGCAAGGTTGCTTTGTGACAAAAATATAAAAACAAAACAACAAAAAGAGGAAAGATACAGACATTACCGCTGGTAAACTGTCATTAGAGACAGATGAAGATGAGTACAGAAGAAATTTCACTGACAGCTGATCATAGGGGATCATATCTTGAGAGATGACAATTGTACCTGAGCAATCTAATTTTGACCGCTTAGACCTGGTTTGCCGACTCTCCCAAATTCTTCTCATTAATCTCATCTTAACTGAGGTTAGAGCAAGCTGTGAGAAACCTGAGGCTTAAGCCCTAAGAGAGGGATACATGCTTAACCTTAACTAAGCAAAGTAGTAGTTTTGGCTGCTTCTTCCTTGGGTATAGCAGCTCTCTAGGCCTGCTGGGAAGCATTCTTTGCTTTCACCTAAGGACACAGTAGCTGAATCCCTTTGCAAAGCACAAGAAATCTAGCAGTTCAGGATGGCTGCCACCTTCTTCAGCTCTAAGCTGGTCTCTGCCCTTTCTGTCTTTTTCTCTTTCTTTGCTCTATTCAATATCAAGAGAAAGAAAAAGGTTTGAGGGCTGAAACTGCAGCTTCTGTGCAGCTCTGGAAGGGACGAGGGTGACTGTGGGAAAAAACCATACAGTTCTGGGGGTTGGTGAAGGTGGGTCATTGGGAAAGGCAGAGATTGGGTGCTGTTTCTGGGTGGAAGATGTTAATGGCAAATGCAGAATGTGGGATTTGTAATGCTTTTTGAACTCCAAAACACAAATGGCCTGCAAGTGCATGCCTCTGGTAGGAGCTTGGTGGCGATCATTTAAATCAGGATAACTTGGCAATGTTAAATATGTGCTCCTCTTACAGAAGTACAGCTGTTCAGCAAAAGCAAGAATTAACCCATTATAACCTGGATTTTTAAAATTTTTTTTTGTTGTTGTTGTCTAGATGCAATGTAGAAAACCTGAATCATGTCCTAGAGATCAGTTCTGTCCTGACCTTGTTAGCATGCAGCAGAACTTGCAAAATAATGCACGTGTGTAACTGTTTTCCCACTGGTTAATTCTCCGAGGTCTAATTCTCAATTGCTCTCAGTGAGTGAACTCTCGTGAAGTTTGGGACCTGATCTGCTCTCTCCCAAGTGAGGGCTTTCTCTTTCTTGTGGAAATATGGTCCCCTTCTCTGAATGATGATGCGTTGTACTGCCAGCTAGCGTTTTACCAGGTGAGTATGGACCCTTCATCTGGGATATTAGAGTGTAAACAAAGGATAACGTTACTTCCACAAAAACAGGGCAGCACTCTAGTGGCTGAGATACCGAGTAAAAATGAGCATTGCCACCTCTAGCACCATCTTGTGTTTTCCCTTTAAATGAAAGGGGAAGACAGTCTTCTCAGCTGCATCACAGAGTGACCGTCCCATAGGTGTGTTAGGCATCCTCTGAATGTGCTACCGGACTGGAATGTTTGAGATTTAGCCATAAAGGTACTTAGGCAGGCTCCTTATTAGGTGTACTGTAGAATAAGAGAGCTTTGTTTTGCACTCATTCTGTTTGTGAGGAATAAAGGGTGATTTCCCCAAACTTGCTGACTGGCAAATTTTTCCATAGAATTTAGCTGTCTGGCAGTTAAATTCGTGCAATCAGTCTGTCAGACTTCGTCTTTCTGTTGGTCTGAACCACAGTATCTGGTTATGGTGTGGTTTTGTGGTTGTTCTTTTTATTAATATTTTGGGTTTTTTTGTTCACTAAGACCCAGATTCTTTGAAGTATTTACATTCTTGACTCTTAATTACATAATTAACTTTGTGGGTCTGGTCCTAAGAGCCTGATCCTGTAGGATCATGACACACAGTACTGATGCTGAAGTCAGTGAAGACTTACATCATCTGGGGAGCAGAAGAAGGTCACGTACAGTGCAGATAGTCTGTTGTGTACGTGAGATCAAGAATCACCATGGCTACTTATCCAGTATTTTGATGTCTTTTTTTTTTTTTTTTTCCTCTTTAGTATAATAATAAAGACGGGTCCTCAGTCTGTAGTGTGAAAACAATTTTCTTTGTGGAAGAATGGCAGGAGACTTTTCAATATTTATTTCTTTACAGCAGTGATGTATCCAGTAGTATCAAGGAGCAGTGGCTGATAGCATGTGCTAGAACTGCTGTTGGTCCCCCAGAGTGCAGTTCTTGACCTGTACATTCCTGCTTGTAAAATAAGAATTTTGTTTGCTTTCTTCATGTAAAATTGCTACTGTCAGCAGCACCACTTCCCTCTTTTCTTTTTCTTTTTAATGGGACTATACATTTCCTACCACAGCAGGTGCCTGCTATCTGGATGTTAAGTTTACATAACTGTAGGTAGGAGTTGCTGTTCAGTGCTCTAGAGGAGAGAATATTTCAGGATTTAAGTGATGAAGCTTTGTTCTCTTTGGTGGTTGCACCTGGGGGCTGTTCGTACAGGTGTCAGTCACTCAGCACTGGGGTGCTTTTAGTGACTGCTGAATGCTGAAAGGGAAAATATTAGCTGTGTATTCTAACTCCATAAATAAGCATACAAAACTTTAGGAATAAACAGTAAAAAAGAAAATGCGAAATTTTTATTTTTTTCAAGTGGGGTATTTATGCTTGTTCATCAAGTATGCTGCTTCTTGGTCATGTCACAGTGGCAAAGGGCCAAGCGAGTCCTGTCCAGGCTAGGTTGCCAAGCACTTAAGTTACTGGTAGACCAAATTCTGAAGGAATATTTTAGTTTCAAGTTTTTGTTTAAGCGCTAAAGCACTTGTGAAAGTATGGAAAGCTAGGTGCCAAATTAGCAGCTAGGAGCTGAACTGTCTTTCTATGTATAGAAGCTATATCTATTGCAAGCATTTCTGCTAACATATTTGATAACTGTTGCTTTTTTTTTTTTAATGTGGAATTTTAGGTGACCTTGCCTTTCTTGCCTGTCGTCATGGGAAACAGAGTAATTGTACAGAAGTGGCAAGTTTCTGAAGTTATGTTTCACTGCTTACAGATGGATATTCTACTTTTCTGCTCCTACTTTTCTCATAATCAACTTAGTTTCCCTACTTGCTGCAATTATACTATTAGTTTTATACTACTGCATTTATAACGTAGGCTTATCAATTTAAAAACTTTTTTTTTTATAAGTTATGAGATTGTAACCAGCTAAAAGGGAATTTAATAGGAGGAAAGTTGTTCAGCTGAAAAATGAAAACTAAATTTTTTTGAAGATGCTTTGGAACAGATTTTTGAGTAATGCTTCTTAAGAAAAGAGGATAGTCATGTAAAATGGAGGGTAGAATTTTTAATAGGGAAAATAATGCTGGAAAACAATAGGAATGTGGACAGATAATGAGTAATTAGAGATCATATTTAAATAGATAATTTTTTGCTCTGTTCATATCATTCTGTGTTGTGCCTTTTGCCAGGATTTTGCCCATTAAGATTGCCACGTATTGCTTAGTATTGTTAATACGCAAAATCCTGGCAAAAGGTTGACATTGTAATGGCTCTAAAGGACCCATTTCAATGTAAATCCTAAGGGTCTATCAATGTGCAGGGGATTTATGTGGGTGAGTCCCATTAATGGTAATGGGACTTATGTGCGTAAATCTCTTCCGCATTGATGGGAAAATAGACTCCTTAGTATGCAAAGTCTCATTTGAAATCAAAGAGCATTTGCATAAGATCCATACATAGCATGGAACTCTGTCTTAAAAACAGTATGAAAGAAGATAGCACACCATAACTACTTCAGTGGACGAATACTAGTGCAAAAATGCATAATATAAAGAACGTCATTTAAAGAATGCAGCAATGTTTACACAATTGTCTCCAACTATTAGAAGTCAAAGCACGCTCTTGATAAAATGGCTTTTTACAGGCATGTGGTTGAGCAAAATAGCAATGTGTAGTTGTGGAACTTTACATCGGTCTCATGTCCAATATTTTAGAATGAGATTTTGAGTGACTTGGAATATAAGTAAGAGCCAAGAGATCTTTGCAGTCCCAGTTTCACTGCAATTCTCAAGGCCTACTGATCTAATACTCTAATATTTTTACATAAGATTCTTTGGTTTTGCTTTCATTTGAAGCACCAAACATTTCTTTTTTTAAAAAAAAAAAAAAGTGTGGGGGGAGGGATTGTATGCCCCTGCTCCTCAGAATAATCCAACCTTTGATACAAAGATTTAACTTTATGATCTCTACTGAGTGTGCAACTTGGATTGCATCACACCATAAAGTAAGCTGTCATATTATAGCACGAAAATACAGAAAATATGAGCACACTGCTTTCCAGCAGGTGTCACTGTTGGCAAATGTAAAATTAAAACTATACGTTTATCACAGCTTATGTAAAGTTAAAAATATTTTGGGGGTGGTGGTGTACTTCACTCTGTTTTAATCTCCTCATAATACACAGGTATTGATTTTGTTAAAACTGTTTAGTATATATTGGTTACCTGTGTGAGGCTCAAATGGACCTGAATACATTATGGCAAAACAACAGTATTGTCTGGAAGATATCTAAAATGTTAAAAGCCTTCATTCTTCTTTACTGTCTGGCATCTACATTTGTAGCATTATTTTAAAAACTGCTATATGTATAAACACAGTTTAATTATTTTGCTATTTCTTTTTGAAGTGGGTGAAAGAGTAAGTTGATTCTACTGGTGTGGACAAGCAGTGGCCTTCAGAATCTATTATTATTGTAGAAGAAGGAACCTGAATGTAGGTAGCTACTTAATAACAGAGTTTTGAGTATGGTATGTTGTGCAAGGTTTCATCTGCCTGAAAGTGGGAAAGCTACATTATGTCTCAATACTAATTCCTGAGGTGATGTACTATACAATGCTTTCAGTGAGACTTCTCAAAATGAGCTGCCCTCTAAGTGGAGAGATGAAAGTTGTATATATTTTAATATAGAGGATATCTGCCTTTGGTGTTCTGGATTAATTGATTAAATCAAGGAAAACACCTAGATTAAATGATATTATATTAATAGAGGAGTATCAATAATTTAAAGTAAACTGTTAGTCTTGCAGCCCTCATTTAATAATCCAGCAAGCACAGGGTAATTAGGAGTTGCTTTAAAAATGCAGCCTTAAATAAGCTTTAAGAATAATTTCTGAGCGCAACAAACCTCTCCAAAATTGCCTTCTTTTTGGTAGAGAGAATAAATGTGTTTTTAGGTTTATGTCAGAAACATTTTTCTGCATAACGTTTTGAGGGGTAGAGGTGGGAGAGTGACACAGGTGAAAGCAATTTGTTCAGTTTTTCAAGGAGTTATTTTCTATATGTGTTGGCTTTCCACTTATATGTAGCACAGAATATGAATTTACCCACCTTGATTTACAGAATTCCTAAAGGATGCTTAATATGTCATTGAAATATGATGATAACTAGGCAAGTGATTGTCCTTTTGGATGCCGCTGTGCTGGGCGTTCAGTTCTGGACCCCTTGCTACAAGAAGGACGTTGAGTTGCTCGAGCGTGTTGCAGGGAACAACAAAGCTGCAGAAAGGACTAGAAAACAAGAGTCATGAGGCATGATTGAGGGAACTGGTGCTTTTTAGCATTGAGAAAAGGAGGATGAGGGGAGACCTCATGACTCTCTACAACTACCTGGAAGGAGGCTGCGGTGAGGAGGGTGTTGGTCTCTTATCTCAGGTGACAAGTGATAGGATGCGAGGCAATGGTCTCAAGTTGTGCCAGGAAGGCTTAAACTGAGTGTTAGGAAGAATTGCTTCATGGAAGGGGTTGCCCATGCATTGGAGCGGGCTGCCCAGGGAAGTCCCCATCCCTGGAGGTTGGAGATGTGGACATAGCAGTAAGGGACATGATTTAGTCATGGGATTCAGGTCATGGGTCAGACTTGATGATCTTGCAGGTGTTTCTCAATCTAACTGATTCTACGACAGACCAAATTCTTACTAAGAATGATTACAGCTTTTCTTTATATGCTGGTTTGTATTTTAATAATTTTTCAAGTCCTACTGGGGAATCTGAACTCTAATGACAGCATAGACAGAGTTAAAGTTGTCCTTGATATAACTACACGCAGTATAGTCACATTAACGATTCATTTGTATTTTTGTGTGTTTTTGAAGGAAAACTTTCCTGCTTTTTTTTTTTTTAATGAACATATAAGTGAAGGGTTTACAGCTGTAACATGGAAGGGAGAAAAACCATGCCTGACTGTAGCACCTGGTTGCACAGGTGAACTGCATCTGAGAGCCAGGTATCAGCTGAATGCTCTTCATCCAGCAGTGATTAGCACACCTCAACTGGGAAGGTTTTGGCTAAACTCAGCAAGGCTTGTTCTGTGAAGGGGGGTGGCGAACAAGATGTGTGGTGTCACCAAGCCAGCCTCAGGAGCTGGAGCAGGGACTGCTTGTGCTGCCTGATCCCAGCAGCGCCCGTGGGGTGAGGGCCAGTGTGCCTGGGGAGCAGCAGTGTGGAGGAAAGCCCTGCCTTGGTCAGCAGGTGATAGGAAGTGCTGCTTTCCTGGTAGCTACGCCTCCAATGGTATTGTTTGGGTAATGTACCTGATGCATTTTTTCTTCTTCTTTTTTTTTTTATGTTTATAATTATACACATTTTGCTCTGTAAAGTAACATTCACACTAAAAGAAGATAGGGGCTCTTATTAAAAAGTGGTTGTAGTAGAAATATGGTTCATATAACAGCAGTTTGTAGCACAAATGTGTTACTTTCAGGACTTTAAGTAATGGTACACAGTAATATGTTTAATCATGTCTTCTGGGTAAAGTTAGAAAATATTCAGAATGTTTCAGGATCTGATAGCCTAATAGCTTTGGGCTGACAAAAAAAAAAAGAACAGATTTATTAAAAATGGGCAAAATGTAAAATAACTTTCTGGCTTCTGAAGTCGTGAACAATTGCGTATTACACTTGCTATGTCTATAGTTAAAGGGATGCTGAGTGAATGCAGTTTCAGAACTCTGTTATAACAGTATTAGTTCACATGCTCATTTGTTTCATACAAAGTGATATTTACTATTGTGTGGTTTACGATATTGTAAATTAAAAGAAATTCCTCATGTGAAAACTTTTTGCTTAGAATAAGTGAACTTAAATAGTTAAACTTTCAGCTAAAAAGGCCCAGTTCTTTGGATTCTACAGATGAGCAGTATTCACTTTTATTGTAGCAAGTTTTATTACTAATTAAACTTACTCGCGTATGACCTAATGAGACCAGAACTCCCAGTCTCTGCAGGATCTGGTCCTGGATGAATTTGGGTACGCGTAATTCTGATGTGGAAAAGCAGAATACCTCCTATTTCCTTTTATTTGCCTGCTTCCTAATGACTTTTTCCATTTTATTTGTTCTCATTAGGAGTTTAGGATGCGTTTTAAACTCAGGGTCTTAACCATCTCTCTCTCTTTGAATATTTTAAGCTTAGTGTTATTGGTGTCAATTTTTTAATCAATATCTGTAGCTTGGAGTGGGAAGGGGGGAGGCAAGGAACATGGTGCTATTCTGTTCTGCAGATTTGGCGGTGGGATGTTATGGATAATGACTCCAGCAACGAAGTCTTTAGAGAGCTTTCTGTTGTGCTTTTTGCAATTTATTTTGTCTTAAGAACACATGCTGTTATGTTCACAAAGTCACTGTTCATAGGTACAGAATAAGGAGGTAGATAGAAGTGAACTGCGGCTGGTTTTGTTATATTCTGGAATTCTGCACAGTTCTAACCACGAAAAATGTTGACATCCTCTGATACTTCAGAGTCAACATTGAAACAGTTCTGGAAACATAATGGGCCTGAGAAATCTAGATTTCATGATATTTCAAAAACAGAGACAACAGGGAAAATAAGATACAAGCTCTGGTTAATCAGCATAGATACTGAAAGACTGATGGTGAAGGAAAAAAACGAGCCCCTAAATGTGATGGCTGTGACTTCTGTAGTCTGGCTTGTAACTGAAGTCCCCAGCAGTTAGCTGTAGAATTACATCCTCAAGTGCCTACATGTGGCCTTTCAGGAAGCTGCTGTAGTCAAACAGGAGTAAGTAATTGTACAAACTGTAGGTAGTGGCTTGAGATATCAATGCATGATATTTAAAGTATGATTTTATAAAACAAACAACTGTCTGAATGCATTGCAGGTTGGATGAAAATCTGCTAGTGCTGAATGGTACAGAATAATGCTCTGATGCAGTAGTAACGAATAAATGCATTTTTTCCCTTGAGTGGAGATAATAATCACACAATTATCCTGCAATATGAAGCAGTCTGTGCAGTAAATAAATACTAGTGTACTCTTTTATTTAAGAGAAGTTAATTAGGCTTTTCACTTCTATCCCCTTTCATGAAATAAAATGATAAATGAATAGGTCTTTCATGCTTAGCTCCAAATTAAACTGCTTTTTGATTTTAATTTAGAACAGAGTTCTCAGTATTGTCAGTTCTGTTACATTTCATCAATAAGTTGATCATGTATATGGACTTTTATCAGATACACTGTCATACTGCCAGAAAAAGCATTGGCTGTAGCACTTAAAATTCAATCCTATTGGTCCATTATTTTATATCCAGTTGGCCCCAATATACATATAGAGCGCAACTCAAGTGAAGTTTTGTGTCAACTTGCTTTCTTCCAAGCTCCTTTTCTAGCCCTACTCCTAAGAAAATCTGATATAAATATTTTAAAGCAAGGATTGCTGACCAAATGCTGCATATGTAGTTGCACAGAATATCTATGGTAGGTCCACTAAGCAGATCTTATGAAGGAGATAGAAATTATTTAATAGAATGACTCTCAAGAAATTTGTGAGTTTTTCTATTGGACTTAAGTTATTTTGTTTATTTTATAAGTCATAGAATCATTAAGGTTGGAAAAGACCTCCAAGATCATCTGGTCCAACCATCCCCCTACCACCAATATCACCCACTAAAACGTGTTCCCAAGCACCATGTCTAATATCAGCTTGAATTGTGCAGTTTTTGTATGTCTTTAATTTAGCAGACAATGTGGTTTCATTTTCTATTCAATTTTTTTCATTTCTATTCTATGATTTTTCAAAGCTCCGATTGTAAAACACCTGTCTTCGTAACTTTTGGTCCTCAAAAATATATGTAATTCTTTTATCTGTTCTTACAAATAGCATCAGAATTCTAGGTTGTCTGATGAACTGCTTTCCATTCTTGACCTGTTTGGTACCTACCTTGCAAATCTCTTTCTTAATGAGTAATTTACTTTTCATTGGATACCCTATGTGAATGTTTGTGAAGGTTAAATAACAAACTTCTTAGCCTAAAACAGTGTTTGTTAATGTTATCAGTTTGTGACAGCTTTTGTTGCACCTTATTGGGGGAAAATCCTAGCTTAACGTTAAAAGTAAGTTAACTAGAACATGATTTGTTCTTCATGAGCAAAGGTTTTTACCTTGCATACTTAGTTATCAGTTTTCTTTAACTTGTGGGTCTTATTTCTACTTCAGACTACTTAGATGTGCTTTAAACAGGGTAAAGGAAGGCACAATTGGCAAGATGTTTTAAACCAATTCTGTATATTTCTTTTTAAGGCACACATACAAGGGAACGTACTTTTCATACTTTTAAATGCTTCCTTTTCTCTTTGATAAACCTGGTAAAACAGAATATATGTGCTGGTAATTCAAGTATTTAATTCAAGGGATTTTGCAGGTTGAAAGTGGGACTTAATTTCTTTAGATATTATGAAGCTAGTAACGATGGTTGGATTTTATATTTTGCTAGAGGGAAAACGTGGTCTGAGTATACTTCAGTAGAGAAAACACATTTGATGTTTCAGGGATTCCACGTCTGCTCAAATGTCTGAGCTGTAAGATATTTTTTTTTTTTCTAATGAAGAACCAGGAATTTCTACCTCTATTGACTTTTACGCCTATATTCAAAGTAATATCTGGGGGGACTAGAACCAAATAATGGTGAACACTTACCTTGCACCTTCCCCAGTTAGGTTGAGTTCTGTATTTAGTGACGATTTGTGTTGGTAAACCACCTATGACCACAACTAGAAAAGATAAGTAGGTACATACCGTTGCTAAACTCGTGTTGGAAGTAAGGATTTCACAAGATTCAGAGGCTACGTAGTATGTGCTGATCATAAGACAATGTAGACGTATGAAACCAAGTTTACTGTCTGAATACCAAGAAGTTAAAATCCAGTGACTGGTTTTGAACAGCTTGTGAGTGAGACCATACCTGTTTCTCTATCTGAAAATGCTGGAATCCTTGAGCTGTGAAAAAATTATGGCACCGTTTGACAACATGGTTATGAAAAAAGTTTTAGTTGTAGCTGACTTGACTTGTGCTTCCTTGTACTTGTTACTTTATGACCGCTCAAATAAGGACTTAGAACCTTGTTGTTTGACTGTCCCTGGATTTGTGGTTCAATGTACATGTGCACTGATAAATATTTGTTTTCTGCTATGGCTTTTCTGCTTTCAGCTTTAGTTGAAGTGGGGCCACAACTTGAGATGGTAAGGAGAGGAAACATCAGATGTGCTCCTGTTCTAACTTCTGAATCAATCAACATAAGCAGTCCATAGATATTGGGCCAATGAGTTTAGTTAAAAAAAGGGGGGGAAAAAGCCTTTGAATGTAAATGTAGTTTTTAATAAAATTACATGTCTTTTCAGTTTCTAGACTCTTGAAAAATTATATAATTTTTCTTCTTAAAATAGTGCAAACTGTTAACAAATTTAGTAGTTAGTGTTCAAAGACTGCTAAAAAACCACTTGAAATAACATGACAATCTCATCTTTACAGTAATAGTAGGTTGTTAATTAGCTGAGCTACCCAAATACTGAGATTATAGTTAAAATGGCTCTGAGTAGGAGGTGATAATGATGCGCTGCCTGTTTTACAACACATTATATGCAGTGCACATTAATTCCACTTTTTAAAAGAAAATTTTCCATCATATTAAAGAGCTCTCATTTTAAAGGGTAAAATCTGTCTTAGATAAGCTAACCTTATCAAACATGTCTATAATAGATATTACTATATCAGGCAATGAGAAGAATCACAGATGTGTGTTTAAAAATAAGTTTGTTATTTAAAAATAAAAAAGTAAAAAGCATCACCTCAGATTTAACCAAATGCCCAAGCCTGTAAATTTTAGCTATTTTTGTCGAACCAGAATCTATTTCATAGGAACTTAAAATAGTAATTTCGTTTCCTTCTCATGCTCTACAATATAATGCTTAGCTGCAGTTAAATATTGGCTGTGTAGGTGCCAGGAGTAACTGGAGAGTAACCATTTCTCATGATTGTCCAGCAGCGAACCCCATGGTGCTCACCTTTACTAATCAAAGCCATCCTAGGTAGCCATCCTAGGTATCCATCCTAGGTATGCTTGCCTGAACTTCAAATATAGATCTGCCGTTCTGAAACAAAAAAAACTTCTTGTCATATAAGAAATGACCGTTCCACTTCTGCTGTTTTGGGAGGAGAGGGATAGCATAAACATCTTTTTTAACTAATGTACGTTTTTGTTCTTGCTTTTTTTTTTTTTTCTTTTATTGAGGAACAAAAAATGTGTACTTTTTAATGAGCTTGCAGGAAAGGGACAAAAAATAGTTTTTCTCTGCTCAGTACTCCCTTTCCATCCTTTTCTTTTGGAGTGTGGATATTTAGTGAGATTCATTAGACTTGATCTTACAGGTCCTAAGTCTTGAGAAATCTGAGAGAATTCAGAAACTGCAATTTTTTGGGGCGTTTATTTCTTGTGTAGTCTCAGCACTAGTATCCATCATGCTAAGTAGAACTGTTTTTTGTTTTATAGTAAAGTTTGTTTTGGTATTGTGGGTAATTTTATTAGTTTATGAGTTCTGCTGCCTGAGGAGCTCTGGTTCTCTAGGGAACCAAAGTCATAAGGCTTATGACTAAGAAGCTGATCTGGATGCTACCTGTCTTAGAAGATCTCAAAATTCTCAGATGAGCAGTAAAGATATGTTAAATTGCCAAGAGGGAGGTTATTTAAGTCCACTGTAGCTGCTGGTTTGTTCTTCAGTCATCTAGAATTTTCTTTCTTGATTGAGATAATTATATAATTTTGACAGTGTCACTATGCCTTTGATATTCCAAGGGGGGGGGTGGGGGGGGGGGGACTTTAAAGAAGCTAGGAAATAGTTCCTATTGCTACTCTTTCAGTTGTTCCCACTATTGACCCTTTCAGAGGTCACTGAGAGTATGGCAGGCAGAGTCTGCAAAATGAAGAGGTCCTCGATTAGTGAAATGCACAGCTGTGCATGCTCAAAAGCAAGGTCTAATGCTTTTATTGTCAAACTGGTATTTGTACTGGGCATTAATAGTGTTGCTTTAGCTACAAGTCCCTTTCAGCTCAACATTTTCTGTAGAAAGTCCTATCCCAAAATAGTTAATTTTATGCCTTTAAGTATTTGTACTGTACATAATCGCATAAAAGCTTTTTTGATTCAATAGGAAGCATGCCATTTTCCAAGTACTGCTATCGAGCTATGACAGATTAGTGATGACATATTTTTATATTTCCTTTTGTTTGCATAATCTACACACTCTACAAGCAAATTTTTAAACTAACAATAATGTTTGTAATTAGACATGTCTAAAATTCATGATGTGGTAAGTGTACACTACAATGATGATTAGATATACGTAGAGAATTGTGTATAACATTTATATATTATAGTTTTAGTCCAGAGAAAGATCTTCCTACAGTTTGCTGGGTGCATTAATGTATCAGCTAGGGAAATCACTAGTTATACAATGTCAAACGACACCAGGATTATTCTACAGGATAGTAGTGAATATGTGCTTAAATAATGCCATTCTTCGGGATATTATCAGAAGACCAGGTGGAATTTTGAATTGTGAGACCCTAATAAAACTAAGGTCACTATATATAATATATTTACTAACATATATATTATGTATAGAATATGTATATTGGACCACCTTTCTGTCAAGAAATACTGTGTGTATTTGTCCAAGAATACCATGCAGTCCCTTGTACTTTAATAAAATAAAAAAAAAATGAAATTTAGACTTAGGAAAATTAGGAGCATATGATAAGCTGCTGTACTACTCATACCTTGAAGGGATATAAGCAGGTAACTCAAGCACTCTGGTGTTATGGATTTTCTGCTTTTTTTTCCCCTGCTCAAAATGCTAAAGAAGCTTTGAATTAATTTTCTTGAAGATTTGTTTGTGATTTTTAAATGATGTCAGATTATATTTTTTTTTGCTGCTGTTGTTTTTTTATAAGTTACTGAGTTCGATTTGTTTTAAGAAAGTGTTTGCAGTCATAATTGAGAGATATTAAGCATGGTGTTAATTAAACAAATTGATATGAATATCTGATTGAGTCCTGAGAGGGTTAGATTTTCCCAGCTGTCATAAAGATCATATTCAAAGAAGAGGGAAAATGCAGAGTTTGTTGCCATATGCAGTGGTAGAGTCCTCTAGTGTAGCTGCAGAGATGGCAGTTCGGAAATGTAGTCAAGTAAGTTAACTGTATGAGTTAAAGGAAGTTGCAATAAAAATATGAATTTATTTCTAAACTTTAATAGCAAAAGATTATTCAATGGGCTTGGGCAGCTTTAACACACTGGTAATATGATAAAGAAACTAAATTGTAAATCTGTGGAAGGTAGAGTCCAGGAGGCCTCTTCTGAGGAAAATGGCAATTTCCCCCTCCTCCCCCCATTGTTGTTGAGCAAGGCCTGATTGTTTATTCACCTTTAGTAAAATCCTAGAAAACTATGCCCTCCCATGCAAATTATATTTAGTACATTTTCGGAGGAAAAAGAAGAAGGATATACAAGTAATAACTTCTGAGACATGTAAGGGGCAGTTCATCTGTAACTTGTTTTTCAAATGATTCTCACTACAAAGTTTCTGAATAACTTTATTCATTTGTAGATTAATTTTCTGATTTGCTGTTGTAGCATGATTTGATTCAAGGCTAACTCAAGTTAGCCTTGCTTTGGGGAGCATAAGGGTTGGATCGGATGACTTCCAAAGGTTTCTGGGAACCTAAATTATCCTGTGCTTTCTGTTGGAAGTTCATGTTCCTGTGGGATACTAGGTGGCACCTCTGGCACTGGGTTCTGAAATCATTTGTAATTTCCTGATCCTTACTAACAGAGGACTCCTTTATTATGTGAGACTTTGACCCTGAGGCCTCTTAAGTAATTTTCTGTGGTGTTTTTTTTAGCAGTATTGATTTTTATTTTCTTTTAACAGATAATATGAAACAATTTGGTTGCCCTAGTTGGATTTAATTATTTTATAGAAGCTGTGGGATTTCCATATTATAACACAATTTCAGAAAACTAGGAATAATAGTTTTTTCTCTTTTACCCTCAAGCAACTGCAATGTATGTCTGTAATAAACAGCCTGTGGACAACAGACTGGAATATTTTTACCAAATTTGGGCTTGTATCACTTTGTGCCAATGAATTTGAGAGGCATCACTGATTTAGCACCTTCTCTTCCCTGTGTTTTAGAACTGGAATAATGATATATACTGATGGTGGCTAGCATCGCAAGGTTTCTGTATAGGGGGTTTAACCAACTAACACAGTCCAGACTGTACACAAGCAATTATCTGTTAAATTACATTGTCATGTTACTTGACTGTCTTGGGTCTGAAAATTATGCTCTAAAATTTCCACAACAGTTCTCTTTTTATAGAGAAATATTTTTGGCTAACTCTCCTGTGTTGATTGACATACACTATAAAGTGAATGTTGAACACCGATGCCTATTCCAACGGCATATATGCCAATTTTAAGCTTCCTGCCATGCTTCTGCATGTATGATGTCCCCATACACAAGAAGAGGAACTCTGAAGGTGTGATGATTGGTATAAGAACTTAAATGCGCAAGACAACTTTATCTGACTCTCTCAGATCTCGCAAACAGTACTCTCCCTAGAAAAGCAGACTTCTCCCAAGAACTTGCCATGCTGAAAGCTGTTTCCAGAACAACAGCCTCTGTTGTTCCTGAATAAGGGCTGTGTCCTGCAGCCTCTTAAATTGTTCCAACTCTTCCTAAGTTTACCTGTCCCTAGTATTTTTTATTTTATTTTATTTATTTATTTATTTTTTATTTTTAGGGCGAAGGGAGCATGGGCAGGAGTAGGTATACGAGCACCAGGAAAACTTTGCAGAGTTTGTTGCCGTATGCACTGGTAGAGTCCTCTAGTGTAGCTGAAGAGATGGCAGCTCGGAAATTTAGTCAAGGCCTTGGTTGGAATAGTTTAGCAAATGTGCTGCTTTTTTATTAATTGTTACTTTTATTTATGAATAGTACATCTGTTGTTATGGTACGTTTTAGTTTTTCAACCGCTTGTGTTCCTTACGTGTATGAATGATTTCTTGAATCCTTTTTTCTGCTATTGAGATATTTGGAAAACCTACAGGGGAAATACCAGTTTTCATGTTACAGGAAAATGTTTGTTGTTTAGAAAGTGCTAGAAGTAAAACTTTGAAAATCTAGAGATTTAAAAAAAAAAAAAAGTCCACCTTTCCCATAATAGAGTATTTCAGTTTTCTTAAAAAAAAAAAAAAAAAAAAAAAAAATTAAAATGCTTTCTTTGGTAATTGTTATCTCAGTACATTAGCCAGTGCCCTATTGTGTGAGTCACACAGGTAAATAATGAGGTTGAAAGACTTGAACAAGATGTAAAGGTCTTGGAGCATAATACTTTGTATGGCAAGCTTGATGTTTTATAAAAGCAATATGACTGTGAATATAGAGTTGATTCTCATGTGGTTAATAAGGTCAATACTGATGGTGCATGTACTGAAGGCATTTATATGTCTACTTTATGATGTGTATTCTTGGATATATAGAATTTATAGAGATTAATATTACACCAATAAATCTATGTTTGGAGTAGAACCTAAGAAAAAGTGAAGTACTACAATGAAAATATTCAGTATTTCAGTTAATTTCAAATAAATAGGGAAATTAAGCTTAAATATTTTTAAAGAGTCCTTGAATGGTTTGTTGATTAGAAACTAATGTAACTCCTTGTCTAAGATAAAACACCAAACAGGCAGCAGCTGCTGGTAATTGGTGCAAGTAATTGTAGAGCCAATAAGTTGAAGAAGTGCTTATTAAAAGAAACTGCCTTCCTATCTGCCTGTAAGTTCAATTGAGTAATGCACTCTACATGTGGTCTGACGGTAGGTAAATTATACACCTGATTTAAAAACACTCCATCCATAAGAGCTCCTATTTTGCTCATCCATAAAATTTTTACTTTCTTTATTACTAACTACTTGCAGCAGCATATGGCATAATATCTATCAAATTAGGCTTTGAGGACATCTTAGACTGGCACCCTGCTGACTTGAAACGTGCTTAATGCATATTGCAGTGTTTTTAACCCGTTGAGTACCCCTAGGATAGGCTTCCTGCTCTCAAGGCATGAATGCCCACACAGCCTCGTGGATACGTACAGCACACCCTGCTGATCCACTGGCATTCCTCTGGCAGTGATGCGTCTGCCTTGACGTGGCTGTTGCACAGTTGTCATTTAAAGCTCATCCTAAAGGAGCTTCAGCATCTTAGTTTTGAGATGGTAAGAAAATAGATGCATTTAAGAAGATGGGTTGTAATTCGAGCTTAAGAATGTTTTATACAAAAAAAAAAAAAAGGAAAGAAATTAAGCCATGTTATGCCTTTAGCATGTTTGTATGCAGGTTGTTTTTAAAAATTGTGTTAATTTGATGTCATCATCTGGTAAAAGTTACTTGAGGTAATGTTGTACAATCTTCATGAAGACAAGTGAGTTTCTGTTCATGTAAATAAAAACTTCCTCTGGACTGCTCCTAAAGTAACAACAAACATTTCCTCCCTACTCCAAATACTTCTCAACTTAAAGCAAAGCATTGTTGTCTTTTCTTTTAAAGAAACTGCAGTATGTCCCGTTACGTGTAGGCCTGCCTCAAAATGCTGTGGTGTACATCCAGCAGCTCAAGTCATGTACCATAGGTAAAACCTCTGGAAGTCCTACTGCAGACTTGAACTAAACTAATAATGAAATATTCAGGAGGAAAAAAAAAAAAGCTTCTAGTTCAACAGTGACAGAAGTCATTCATGTGTTTTCCTTATGGGCTTTGTGGAAACTTGCAAAGCAGTTTTTGGAAACTACGTAAAACCCAAATGTTGATTTCCCTTCTCAAAAATAATGGAAGATTTTCAGTGGAACTGATTAAGAGGTTAGAGGTTGTATTTTTGTTTAACTGAAGTAAGCTAATACTTTAAATTAGTGCTTTTGCCACAAGACTAACTTGTCAGTGTGATTTATTCTAGTCCTGTACATTTGTAATGGCTTTCTCAAGATGATTTGGACAAGACCTGTGCTGCAAAGTTCTGCTGGCAAGGCTGGGTTTCAGTCTGAATAAACACCAGTTACGTTGCTGATGGATGTGCTGTACTTCAGAAGGCCTGGGAAAGGGCCTTGTGCCTGCATAGCTGATAGCATTGAGGGAGTGTGGCCATCCTCTCTACAGGGCTTTGCTGGGCTGCTCCCTGAGCAGCTTTCTAGATTGCAGAGGTAAAGTGACTGCTAAAGGTAGTACTATCATTACTGTATTTTAAAGTAGATTTGCTATATTCTTTATCTTTTTTTTTTCTATCCAGAAAATGACAAAGAAATCCGGCTTTTTTTTTTTTTTGTGGTGGTGGTTTTTGTTTTAAAAAAAAAAAAAGCTCATAATTTTGAGACTTGACAACTTTCTAGCAGGTTGGAAGAGATTTTGAACCAAGAGCAATGACAAGTTTATTTAGTCTTTCAACAAGTCTAATAAATGTTGTGCTTATAAAAGGCACAACATGTGACTTTTAAAGTGTTTACAAGCAGACATTGAATGTGGAGTAATCCCTGTACATTCAAATTTGAAAACCAGTTGGGTGTTTGTTTTTCTATGTGTTTTTGTTTGTTTGTTTTGTTTTAGACTGAAAGGCTAGATCATGTTTCCTTATTGGGCTTAACTGAATGCACTTTCCAGTTGCCTATCCAGCATTCATTTCAGCCTCCATTTACAAATTACTTCTGGTGGGAACTGGGAGCCAGAAGCTAAAGATGTGTATAGCAGGAGGTCAGAACAGTGACGGAAATAAAGCAGCTCAGTGAAGGAGTTTCAGAGCAGAGAGGAAAAAAGCAGGACAGAAGTTTTTCCCGTCTGTATATTTTGCTAAAGTACATTGGTGTCTAATGTATCTTGGGAGACTGAACATGAATTAGGGAATGGAAATGTAACTTATGAACAAAATGTAGTAAGCCATTAATTAAACCATTTATCTTGTTAAAATTTTAACATTTCCTTTTTGTGTTCACATGCAAACTTAATGTGAAGGAGGGATTCCTTTTGGCCATTTCATTAAGTAAAAAAGTCGTTAAAAGTAAAAACCCATTTCATTAAGAACCAAAGTCCCTTTGATGGCTCAGTATCTTACTTCTGACAGTGACCAGCAGTGGATGCCCAAGAGAGGATGCAAGAACAAGACACTCATTCCATAGCACTCTTCAGACTACTTCCCCAGCCTTCAGCAGTTTGCATCACCAGTCTGAGGCAGTAATGTTTGTTTTTTATGCATAACATTCAGTGGATTTTTATGCTATTGTATCATATATTCTGTAAAATATACCTTCAAGTTTGTAGCTTTTTAACCTCTAGACTCTATTGCATATTTTCCCAGGCTTTGTTGCCTTCTCTGTACCTTTACTATTTCTATTGTATGTATTGTTGGAAGAGAAAGGGCAAAACTGCAGTTAGCTCAAAAACACCATATCATTTCCCAATTTGTTTTCTAGCCCTTTATGAAAAAATCAGTGTGTTGTGAGAATGATCTTTCCTCACAAATATTTCTTAACTCTTATCCAGAATGAATTTCACTTGCTATTTCATTGCTAGTTCACTTGGTACGATAACAGTCTTCTGTGAATTAGGCGATCGTTTTTTTCCACCAACTAATCTTTTTTTGAATATTTTTCAAATAACGTTGGCCTCATCAGAGATCTTTGTGAGCTGCATCTGACCTCATATTGCAATGAAAATTGTTTGTTTATTTCTCATTCTCTATTTTACCTTTGTTTCTTTTATTTATTACACAGATGAGAACCTTCCCTCTTATCTCTTGGCAACTTAGCTTCTTTAACAGACTTTCACATTGGACTTTGCCAAAAGTCTTTTTGAATTTTAGAACTTACTTGTACATATAACTGTTGACTTCTTTGAAAAAGAACAATACGTTTCTACAATGTTGCTTCCTTTTACAAAAAGCATACTAATTCCTCTTTAATAGGTCTTGTGCGTTTATTTGCCTATCATTCTGTTCTTTAAACTGTCTTACATCTGTATTTTCATCTGGACACAGACACTTGGTCTTAGCTATGGAAATCAAGAGTAGTAAATCATAATCTCCCACTTTGTTTACCCATGCTGCACGTGTAAACTATACAACAGAGCATCATCTGTCTATGAGGGAAATAGCATAAGATTTAAGTCTTTCTGGCTAAGAGTCATTCAGAGTCCTAATAATGGCTCAAGAAAATACTTCTTTCTCTTTCTTTCTCCAGGATTTCTACAGCTTTGGAAGAAAATATAATCCTTACAATGTTATGAATATGGAAGTACATGGGAAAGAGATCCAGCCAAATCTTCTACATCACTTCTGTGTTCCAACTGGGTTACTTCATGTTATGCTTGTATTTGCTTTCTAGTATGCCATACAAAGGATAGAGCTACTGCTTAACTGATTTAATGATTGATTGGTTTTGTCTTTCACAGGACCCAGTACTGTTGAATATGAGGAAAAAAAATATAACTCTTCTAATAGCTCTTCTAATCTTTGGCATGTACCTAGGCATTTCCCCATTCTTTTTTTCCAAGTTGCACTTTTTTTTTTTTCCTGTACTTGGGGACTTGTTGTAGTTTGATAATTGCAGCTTGTTCTGGGATTTTAAGATCTGTGTCAGAACTGGAGCTGTTTGTTTTGGTGTTTTTTTGCTTGTTTTTGTTTTTCCGCAGTCAGCTGGGCAGTGACCTCAGTTTGTTTTTGTGCACCATGTCAGGGTGAGGCATGGGTGCTAGCAGCCAGAAAGGGAAAGAAGCAATTCTGGTACTTTTGGGCATGGAAAACTGAACTCTGCTAGTAGCTTTTCCCATAAAACCATAGTGATTAAATGAGTAATTAATAATAGATCGTGATGTTATAAGTAAAACTTATAATTCTTGCATGCGTTCATTTGAGATCCTGGGGATGCTGTTTGCAATGGATGTGCTGTAGATGCTAACCAGAACCTTCTCTGCTGTCCTTTAGTTATCAAGATTTACTCCAATATTGTGTACATAAATAGCCTATTGTCCTAAAATGTTTGCTGTCTCCTTTGCTTAAGAGATTATGGAGTAATGAGAAATGATGTAATTAGTTGAAATAAGAAAAACCCAGAAGCTTAAAGGGGTAGAGCTTAATCAGAACCAAGAGAGGCAATCATAAAAGAGTATGTTCCTGCTTTGGGTTGTGGTAGTCTGTGGTTGAGGTGTCTACAGTACCTGGTATACACTGTGAATTCTGGAATGAAGTGTGGGGTCTTTTGCCATTCATGTTCTTTGAAGCGTTTATACTTTATACTAGAAGCCTAATATCGGATTGACTCTTACTTCAAATACTTTAAATCCTTCTAAAATGTTATGTTAAAAAACACCCTTAAAAATGTTTCTTTTCCTTCAGTTAGGAATTGCTTTAAGAGGAAAAAAAAAATAAAAGCTGAACTACATATTGAATTTTCCAGGCTGTGTTTCTGCACAGCAATCTTCTGAAAAAGTGCAATTATTTTTTTTTCAACTCAAACATGCATTTGAGAGGAATGAGGTAGATCAGATAAAAAGCTGAGATTCAATTCAGCTCAACCTTGAGTCACTCTGACTCTGTCTCTTTAAAAAGGGAAAAAAAAAAAAACCAAGGTGGCAAAATCAATACAAACCAATAATAACTTCACATTTGTGGAATCAACATGAATGGCTCTCCAAAATATTGAGACACATCCAAGTACATTTTAGCAGAGCTGATATTTATCAGAAGTCATTTGCCCTCAAGCAGATGCTCTCTTTCATTGTGCTCCTGTCACAAATGACTAAGATTTATGACAGACAATTACAGCATCTGCAGTTAGCAGCCTTATAATCAGCACCATTATTTAACGATTGGTGCAATAAACTGACTCCTGTTACTGTTTATCAGATATCAGTCAGTTCTGGCTATTTTCTTCAGCTCCCCAAATCACAGTATGGTGCAACCACTGCCTTTTAATGGCTAGTAAGAAGCAGGCACATTTTCACGTTTTGTACAGACTGCCGAGGAAAAGAAAAAGCAACCAATTACATGTATGTATGGTGCCCTCTCATTTGAGATGCCTGTGTATGTAACTATCTCTATACAGTCTGAAACCTCTTGAAAAAAAAAAAAATAACAGCTTTTACTCTTTCAGATAAGAGCTTCTATTTAGGCTTCTGCATGGGGAAAAATGTCTTCTGTTTAAATATTCATGTTTTAAAGAGTGAATAAAATGTCGATATACTGGAGTAGTTTTACTCTCTTACAGCATGAATTTCGTGTGCAGTTGAGGAAGGGGCAACATCAGTTCATTATTCAGCTTCCTTAACATTAGGCAAATTTCAGAATTGTATTTTAAATTTAGTAATGTTCTTATCAAAATTAAAAGCTTGAGAAATGGCTCAGTTGAGGTTTTTAACTGATGTGTGCAGTGTATATTGTGAGACTCCTATTAGGGCTGCATTTTGTTTTTTTTCCTGAAAGCCTTGTGAGAGGGAGCTAGATGATGTTTAAGCTGCAAGCCTAACCAAAAAGCGTATTAAGACTTTCTTGTGCTTCCAAAAGCAAAGTATAATTTTGGTACCAAGTTCTGCCATTACTTAGATGAGGCATGAGTCTGGTTCCTTTAAATAAATGCCATTGTAAGCAAATGCTTTGTGTAACTAGGAGAAGAGCTTGTCCCTTGTAGCCTGAACACCTAAATTTTTTGTGATCTTTGCATCGTGTCTGCATTATTTCTTGTTAGAGTGGGAAATGCTTTACACTTATTCACATACTGTTTTGTTTTAGATGTTAAATGAGAATGCTTGTTAACCAAAAAGTTTTGAAAGAAAGATTGGCTTTTTAAACTGGACAGAAGAAAATAAGTTAGATCTATTATTGCTTCTGTCAATAGAAGGTAAATAGCTCTCTTCTGTTCCTAGTGCAGGTGATGAGTCAGCTTGTCAACAAGCAGAATTTAAAATCACTTTAAATGCTGAACTGAGATTGCTCTATTGCTTGTTTTCTGATAAGTGAAATATATATATTTTAAGTCCACATGTGACTTGTGTCTTAATAAACTAAGAACACGCAAGGATGCTTATGGTGTTTGGTCCAACCTGTTGTTTTCTTTACCTGGAGCTGGTCACTCATATACATGTCTTTGATTAGAATTTCACCTTGGTGGTATTTTCATTATTATTTGAATGGGTGTATTTTTTAAGAGAGCATTTGTGTGGTTATAATCTTAACAGTTCCTGAACAAGGGATTTGGTTTCCCTTTTGTCTAGGGAAGGTGCCATTAAAATTCCTGTATTTTCAGTAGACCATAAATATTTGTCTTCTAAAATAGTTTAGATGGCCTCTGCACTAATAGGACAGAGATATTGAGCCTACTAAAACTAGGTTTATGAAATAAATTTTCTGTGTTTGGCTGCAAAATGCTGTCCTTAATACACTTGCAGGAGCCTCGTTTAAATTAGAAAAGCTGACTTCTGGCATTGGTCTGTATTGTTCTTTTTTGAAGTCCTTCCTGGACATAGGTGGTTGTTACTATGCAATTGTGGAGCAGTTCGGTTTTGTTGATAAATGTCTGCTAGGGACTAGACCGAAACCATCAAATTTATTTTATCGTTGGCTGATGTAGGTGTAAAATGATGTGTAAGGTGACTAAAGATAGATGATGTTTTCTGAAAGCTACATAGTGTTGGATTCCCACTAATATCCAAATTCATAGAACCTAGTCTTCTAACTTGCATAGCCGTTTTTAAAAAGTTTTCCAAGTAAAAATTGCCCTCTCTATTCTTTTAAAGTTTTTCACATACTATGAATAGAAGAGTTCTCTTAAATAAATTTGTATAAACTTGGTAATGTGTATACTTAAGCACATAACGATGAGCTAACTCTGCCAGACAGTACATGGTCTAGTGGAAGTTCTCCCTGCCCATGACAGAGGGATGGAATTAGGTGATCTTTAAGGTCCCTTCCAACCCAAACCATTCTGTGATTCTGTGGTTTGGTACTTGGCAATGAATTCTGTAGTGGGTTTGGTACTTTATGCTATAACACAACCCTAAGTTCATGTAAGAAATAAAACCTCATTGTTTTCTCCCAGCTCCATTATAACACAATTTGAAATTCTGGCAAAAGAAGTCATGGGACTACAAATTATTGGAAGTGAATATTTGGAGATTAAAATATTTTTGCAGTGGGATTGGGATTTCTGCTTATAACTGAAACTAGTGTGCCTTGTCCATCATCTATATCATACTTCACAGCTGGAGTTTTTGTAGGTGTTTACAACTTAGGTTGTAGGACATATTTGGTCGTCAACTGAACCTGATCTACCACATGTTTTGATCAGTGGAAAAAACTCATTTATCATCATGGTTGTTGAATTAAGCCAACTGTTAATTAGTCATGAGTTGTTATATGTTTAGGAAAAGGTAACATGACTAGTCATGTTGATGAAGCTTGTTGTAGCATGTTGTAGTGAGATAGTGTAACATTTGTGAAATTTTCTAAACACTGTATTCTTACTTTCAAAACAAAGTTAAACCTTTTTTGCCTTGTTACTCTTGCTTCAGTTAGTAAGAATGGTCAGAATCTCCTTCTGATAAGCATGTTTGCTTGTAAACCTGCTTTTGCTAAAGTAAAACTCTTGCCCTGGTGTTTAGGAGCTGTCCAGGATGAAAAAGGAACAGGAGGAGCGAGTGCTGCATCCTTGTGCAATACCTTTGATTTCTATTGGAGGATAGTTCAAATAAAGCTCTGGGCTTTTGCTTATCAAACATTGCATTTGAAGATAATGTACCTTTACTCATAACATATTATATAGGTCATGCCTGTTGTGGCAGTAGTTTATGCACTTTTTTCTGGTATGCAGAAGCAGTTATGTACTTGTACTAGATGGTATGTGTGTAGCTAGAGGTAGCTCAAGCTTTATATTCAGTCTTTTTTTTTTTTTCCCTTTTTAATTTCCTCTTGTTATTACAGGCAAAAGGTTTCTTTATGGGCTTAAATGTTTCTGTATGCAGATTGTAATGACAGAGCATGTCTGATTTCTTTACTTCTCAAGCAAAGTTTGGGGAAAAAGGAGCTGGTGCAACTGCTGGGTTGCCTTAAATTATGCTCTTATTCTGTCTTTGAATTTCAGTGAAATGCTGTTTATTGCATAGGTTATCTTTTCTAGCTAATCCTTTATAGCATGCTTGAGTAATTTTTATTACCCATGTCTTTCTTTATCTACTATCTTTCTGTTTACAAGAACTTAAAAACTACTGAGCATTGCTCCATATGATTTGGTGCTTTAATTCACCGTTAAATGCCTGTAAAGATCTGTCCCAGAACAGTATGGTTGCAAAGAGCAGGCAGCTTCTCTGAGAAGGTGTTTTGCAATGGTCTTTCTCATTGAACATCTGTTCCTGTTCATCTCATGGTTAACCAAGAAATCCAGAGGAAAATCTGGAAAGCAAAGCATTCAGAACAGAATTCTGTGAACTGAAACAAAAGTGTTCACTCCCATACAGTAGGTCATTTTAAGATAACGCACCACTATTTTCTCAAAATAAGCACTGTTTCTGTGGAATAGAAGTGCAAATTGTGCACCCTCCCTCTGCTACCCTGAAAGTCAACTAGGAACTTGATCAGAAGACAATTGGGTAGGTGGCAGAAGGTTGCTGGTAGCCAAGAGTTACTGTTGGCAAAGGATGCTTAAGAGACGGAGTATCTATCAGATTCCAGTCAGATAATATTTGCCTACTTTATCAATACACAATTTTATGTCAAAGTTTCTAGCTTGTTGATTTAAGAGTGTGTGTCCTGAGAAATTTATGATTTTTTTTGCCATGCTGTATTCTTTCTTGAATATTCCCCGCATAATTCTCTGTCCTGTCAGATTTGTTTCTGGACCGTGCAATTTTGGTTAATTCAAACCTACTTTTCATCACTTTTAAAGTGTCACAGTTTGAGAGAGATGTTATTATTCATGTAGGAGTTAAATTCTGGTTTATAAAGAAAACAACAAGGTAAAGCATTGCTTCTAATCAAGAGCATCTGCTTGACTCCTCTTTCACTGGTGGTTCTGTTGCTGCATTCCTGGGATGGCCAAGCAGAGTGGACATCAGTCCACTGAAACACGGAAAGATGACTTTTCCTCCCTTTCGCTGTTCCCTCTAACATACTAAATAATATTAAAAACAAATATCTAGGTGTTTCATCTGGAAATACTAATCGTGTTTTCCAGACATAATGTACAGAACACACTTTCTCCCAGATCTGGAAGGGAAAAATTTAGTAATACAACAAATAGAGAGTAGGGGATGCAGAAGAATAAGTAGTAAATTTTTCTGTTTTTTTTTTTTAAGTTGATAAAATATTTTTTTTTATTGTTGTTCCTTATTTTTGCTATCACTTTTTCATACTAAAATGCATTCATTAATTTAAAAGTATAAGGTTAAAGTGTTTTGGTCAAATAACTGTTTTTTGCAAAAAGGATGGCATTGTAGTCTGGACATTTATAACAGTAAAGAAAAGACAACAAAAAATAAAGATAATTTAGTATCCAAATGAAAGAGGCTAAAATTGTGTGCCATATTCTCAGTGTCCTAGTTTTTAAGAAATAGAAATATGTGCTTACAAGTGGAGTATGCTTAGAACTAAACTAAACTTTGGCTTTATATGGTGGATATCACTAAAATCACAAGCAAGATTTATATGACATTTGACTTCTTGGAGTAAATAAACCAGTTCTCTAATTAAAATAAATAAATAAATAAAATCCTTGGTATTACTTAAAACCTATTTTTAAACAAATTAATTAATTTCACATATAGCAAATTAGCAATGTACCAGAGCACTTTGCTCATTCAGCATCAGAAATTGAGTTCTTGCTTTTGTGGGTCCTTTAACCCTTTGTGGGTAAATTTTCCATGTTCCAGGAATCCCATTGACATCTGCTTTTTGTTTGGAAGATTTTTACAGTTGGGGAAATTTTACAGGCATGTGTACGGGTCTGTTTCTGATCTTGAAAGCGGCAGTTGAGTGGGCAAATTTTACCATAATACCTGAAAGAAATCAACAATTAAAGTAATGATTTACCAGCTCTAATTTTTTTTTCTTATGAGGAAAGAGATTTCCCTAGTATCATAAACTATTTAGAGTCTTTAAATATGAAAAATTGTACAAACTGATGTTTTTAGAAGACTAAAACTTGCAAGTATATAATGTGTAAAATCAGAATTTATTCCTTACACTCTTAACAAAAGGTTCTGTGTAATTACTGAACAGTAATGCAGAAGGAAAAAGTAATAGTAAAATGTTTCATGCAGCAGCATTCCTTATTTATGCTACTGTGGAATTAATAATGTAACAAACAGGATTAGAGGTGAATCTAATGATACCAGGTGAATAAGAACAACTGTTTTATGTTGGTTTTATTTTTTTCTGCATACACTGGAGCAATCTCTGTAGTAATAATACTAAAAAGAATAAATAAGAAAATTTTTGATTTATTTCTGTGGCGTTTACAGTTTAATTTTCCTTAGTATTTTGGGGAATTTCAGTTTGTGTTGTTGTACAGAAATGTGTACTTATCAGCTAGAGAGGTTTGTAAAGCTTTTAAAAATATTTCTTAGGGGTTAAACTTTGTTTCAGCTAATTGTTTGTGTTCTTTGTAGTGATCTAGCTCCCCCTAGTGTATTAAAAATCCCCCCAAAGATTTAATCACGTATTTAATGAATTAATACAATTGAAAAATGTATTTTTGAGAGCAGCTCACCATAACACTGATCCATTAGAAAAACATGACTACAGTTTTTAGAAAGTAGCAACCATTACCATTTTTTGAAGTACTTTATACTACAGTTTTTTCCAGTGAAATGAAATGTGCCATGTTTACAAAAATAAATTTGTCATAAATTTGTTGATCGGAAATAAAGCTCCTGTAACATTTCTTTAAACATTAGAATGTGTTTCTCAGTTCTGTGAATCATCACAAATTTATTATCTTTCTGTCCCTTTAGGAAAAGACTTGTGACAAACTGAACTGTTTAGAGCAGCTCTTTTTAAAATGAAAGTGTTTAGTGAGATCCTCTTTCTTTTTGTGGCTGTAATACTCTATGCATCTAATGAAATCATAAACAGAAAATTATAGCTTCATTCTAGGGAATGTGAAGACTTGCTCCAACAGATGGCATCAAAACACCGGTCTGAACTGTATGATTGCTGATTGTTAATTGCTTCTGTAAAACAATCCTTTTAAACAGAGTAATGCATTTTATCATACAGATTATAGTTCTACGCATTTTGGTTTTTCAATATGTGTTAACATTTTCTCCTCCAGTGTAAGATTTAGTGTTTGCATAATTATCGGATTAAACAACAGTGACTCATTTTTTTAAAGAAACGAGGACAAGGAGATGGAGAATTATGCATCACAATTTCTGTTTATTCTGAAATTACTGTACAAGTGTGATCTTTTATTATAAACAAAACAAATGGACCAAGATGCCCTTAAGTGCAAAAACAATTACCTAGTCCAGCATTCTTCACTCCAGAAACTCCCCATGACGTTAGTTGAAGTCTTGGCTGTGTGAGGAAAGCAGAGTGCAAAAGAGATACTGTACAATAGCCATTAATCATTACGAAATCAATACCCTGATTATCCATTTGTATTGTTCTTGCACAGTAAGGGATGGATATTTTATGCAAAGCCAAATGAATGGGGAAATTCTTTTAGATGACTTGGTTAGTCCATCGGTAATGATGTGTGGAATTGCATGAGAGTTTTTTTGTGGAGTTGTTCTCTTGTTTCTAATGTAGTCAGCCCGAGAGTGTTGCAGAGATGGCGTGCTCATGTTTGAGGAGTCGGGAGCCTTGCACCTTTCTGGTGCTTTCTGCCCTTCAGCCGGTGGATAGTTGTCTGGTTGCGAAGGAGGACTGTGTCTGGTTCACCGGTTGTGATTCAGGTTGTGGGGCACTATTTTCTCCTAAAGGACTCTCATGACCTTGCCTGGGTGAGTGTTGCCTTTTTACCTCAACATAATAGAGGTAGACAGAAAATCAGGCTAGGAAAAAAATTTTTAAAAATCTGTGCATACTTTCAGGACTTCTACTCCAGACTGTCTTTTGTTGCAATATTACATTATTATATGTTCTAAAATGCATATGATATATAGAATGTGTAATTATATTAATATAGCTATATTGTAATCACTGTGCAGCTGACTGCTAAATGGAATATTGGGCCTGCAATAATGTGCCATTAATTGGCCTTCGGTGGCAACCTATTACAAAAAGGGGTTTGTGACGATGGTGTGCTGCATTCTCATTTACCTCAGCGGATCAAGAGGGGCTGTGCTAGAAAGGAGCACTCCTACTTCAAAGTGCTGCTGCTTTATGTTCCTGGTTTGGGTGCAATGGAAGCCAGATACAGTGAAAAGGATTTTCTTCCTCTACAGTGAAGTTGTCTAAGAGTGTAGCAAATTTCTGATTTAATGGTTCTAGAAAGGTGGGTAAATGCAAGCCTGTCCATTGACCTCTGTCCTCTACTAGCATGTTTTAATGATCTTTATGCAGACCATTAAATGGATAACAGGCAATTCCCATAGGGTTTCAGGGTCATTAACTTATTTGACAGTGTTTGTGACGCAGGGAAATACCTCGTTGTATTAATGAGTAAAAATGAATTGGTTTGTCCTTAGTGGTCTAAAGATGCTTTATCTCAGCGGAGTAAGGACCACCTGGAATTGAGTCCTTGAGTGAAATAGGTGTGCCTAGGGTATGGTTTGATCGGCTGCCCGTTCCTTCCCTAGGTTACTCCTGAAATGGCACAGGAATTTGAGGCCACTTGAAAAGGATCAGTAAGCTGGAAGCAATATCTTTGTCTAGACCAATTTAGGAAGTCTTTCATTTGTTCCTAGAGTACACTTAAATGCCCTAGAAAGGCTTTTTCCATAATACTAGAAGAGAACAATAAAAAAGAAATGGGGAGTTCTTCAAGGCACTCTTGTAGTATCTTGTGATAAAATATAGATGTGTTTTTAATGCAACCGGGTAAACTGAGGCAAGGGTTAAGGGCTTTATTTTCAAGAGGGTTTAATTCCCACATCGATCATTGAAATGGGATTGCTAAATGACAGGAGAGCAAAATCCATCTATGTGAGCGAGAATAGTTTCTAATCTCAGCCTTGTATATTAAGCCATTATATGACTCGTTTTACTAACAATGTTATTTGTAGTTACAAACCTTCCATTCTGCCATGTAATGCAGCACAGATGCTTGCAAAGTTTTCCAGGTAATTTGGAATGGATGACAGTCAGCATCATGCCAATAAAACCAAAACTGGACTAGCCAGTGCAGTGGTCCATTAGGGAAGCCATTGTTCTTGGAGTTGGCTGAGGTGTTAACAAGAATGTATGTGTGGGAAGTTAGACTTCTGAATCCTTGCATAAGAAACCTGGCTTTGAAAAGTTTGAAGAATGAGTAGGTACTTTGCATTTCTGAAGTCAGGCCACTTACTGTGGTGAAAGAATAAGGATTTTGCACTCAAAGCAAGACGGGAATAAAAACAAACCCAAATTAATTTGTGCTCTGTTCCCAATTTCTAAAGTTTAAAACAAATTTACTATTCAAGCATGGAACCTGCTTTAATCTGACACTGACTCTGTGTTTGTATTGTGTATATGCAAAATTCATTTGTATTGCCATCTGTTGTCAGATCCATAGTACCTGTGTGTACTGACCTGGTGGAGACATAGTTAAGCTGATGTTGCCTAATTTGTCCAGAAAACCCTCAAAGAAATGAATATCTCACCTGCAGCATTGCTTATGCTGGGAAAAGAGATGCTACCTGAAGTGAAGGCTCTTCTATTGTTTACATGTTTTTAAGCAAATTACTTATTTAGTATGTAAAATCACAAAACTGTCATATTAAACAAGGTGTTACTAAATAATTTTGGATGTTTATTCAAACTGGAATAATCTATTAGCATCGCAGAAAGGATTCATAATTAACAAGGCTGTAGAGGTAGGCCTGCCTGCTGGGCTGTAAAAAATTGTAGAAATAGGCTGTTTCACTAATTGTCAGGAAAGGCGATTTTAATCTGGAAATATAGTATGAAATAATATATGTATAAATGTGGCAAGCAGGTATTGAAACTAGATTAAACTATTATAATAGCAATGAGAATTTATTTTTTAACTGACTAATTGAAATAGAGCAGGTCTTTGTCATGTTTCAGTGTTATATTCCATGCATTATACACACCAGTGGTGAGACTTCACTAATTTGGCATCTTCAGCAAATCTGTTAATTTCTGGTTTTGGTGAAACTGCGGTCACCAAGAAATTTGAAGGGGGTGGAGCGGGGGATGAGTGTTGGTATGTGGGGACTCAGACCAGCTCCTCTGCCTCTTTCAGGAAGTCTTTGCTTGCTTTGTCAAGTGGTCAGGATGAATGGTCTGGCTTAGGAAGTGAAAGATCAGAATTCTTTTTATTAAAAATAATAATTCTTATATTAAGAATGAATTATATTGAGAAGGTCTCTATTAGAAATTTCTATCTTTCATTATGCAGTTGTTTTAAGAAGTTACTTTTATTTCTAATCTTTAGGAATTTAGGTGTTGGGGTTTTTTTTGTTTGTTTGTTTTGGTTTTTACTTTTAAAAGCTGTCTTAATGATATCCCAGATGAGATATTTCAGCTTTTTTAATGGTGTTAGCTGGACTATTCTTTTTGAATTTCCTGTCTGCTAAGGCAGCTTTTTTTTTCTTTTACCAAATTTTAACAGGACTCCATATCACTGTTATTAGGATGCCACATGCACAGAAAAAATTGCTAGTGATGTTTTGAGCATGGGTGTTTTATTGTGTTTATTTCTAAATACATTTCATGAGGTTCCCTGGACAGAATCAAATAAATGAATCCTGCAAACATCTTCATTATGGTGTAGCCAGAAAAGAAAGGAATCTGAATTAGGACTGTATTCTTAGCATAGTTCATAATAAGCGTTATCTTTATGACAAGCTTAAAGAACATAAATTGCTGAAACCCTAACAAAAAGCATTTGAAACAATCGGCTAATTAGGAATGGGGGGGGGGGGGGGGAGAGAGAAAGCAATATTTGTTTTCCTTTGCAGTCTAGATAAATAACGCTTAACATGAATACATAACTTATTTTGAATGATCTGTTGTGTCAGTATCTGGCACGTCTTTTTCAGTGGCAACAATTAAGGATACGTGTAAATGGAAATGCAGACTATCTGTCATTGTCCATTTCCTGGTAGTGAAGCATGCAGTCTGCCTCCCAGCAAGATCATTTTGCCAGGATGTGAGTGAGCTGGTCACAAAATGCATAGTTGATTATCTCATCGAAACACACTAATCCTGGCAAAGCTATGCACTATAGAAGACCCATTGTTTGTAATAGGTCAGTTGTTACATGGCTTTCAAACCTGACTTTGGGTATACGTTTTATGTATTTACTTACTGAAGCAAAATGATATGTCACAATGAAAACCAAACTTGAGCGAGGAGTAAGATATATTAATCAGGATATTAATGGCAAAAAAGAAAAATACACTCTCTCCAGAGAGGAGAGATGCGACAGTCACAAACATGCTATTTGTCTTGGTGCAGGAATAACTGAAATTATACAGCCTAGGTTATAGAAGAGATCTGATGAGGTGATCTTAACAGTTCCTTGAATATTAAATTGAAAACAGTCCTACACAGAATGTGTATTAAGAGCACTAATAAACATGCTAGTATGTAATAATAGGGTATTTTCCCTATGATCTAATCCTACAGTTTTGTACTTCTTAAAATTGAAAAGCAGTATTAGAAATTTGTCAGCTTCTTCATTACTGCTCTATTGGCAACAAAGCATTTTCCCAATGAAATGTTAAAAGCAATATACGTGGAGTGATTGCCATGATTTTTGCAGCATGCCAAGTTGGGTAGAAGTTGTATAAAAACAGTAGTTTGAAAATTAGTTTTAACTCTCTCAATATTTTGTTTGCCATATAGTTGTTAGTGCACCATAGTGGGGAAAATTCTTTTTCAATACTAACATGAAAAAATCAGAATTATGATAGAGAATACATGAAGAAGCTATTCATTTTTAATTGTAAAGACAAATCTTATATTATCCTTCAGGTACTTTCCAATTTGTAAAATTCTTCTCCAAGAAATCCTGAAAAATTGCAACACTTTCCTAACAAAATGTATTCTATGTATTTTCATAATTTGGGTGTGTGGTAATTACAGGATGCTCATGAGTAGTCTTCCAAAATTTTGAATACCTTTCAAAAATTCAAGACCACAGGAAGAGTTAGATCGTATGAAAAATGCATGGGGGCTGGGAGGGAAAAAACATACAGGTGGAGGAAGGGAAAGTTTAATCAAGTCTGGCCAATATTCTTTAAATGTGTTTTAACATACTTTCACATAATGAAAATCAGATTTTTTTTTGTTGATGTTCATGAAACCATAAGGCCGGTCTCTCCTCTTTGTGCTTATTAAGGACATGGTGCATCTTACCTGCTAAGATGCAGGGTACTAACATCCTTTAAGTCCAGAGGAGTGTGTTCCTAGCAACCTCACCCCACGCGCACCTGTCAAGCTTTCTCTTGGGATGATGGGACCTCCCAAAGAGGCTGTCTTGCATCTTTGCCTAAAGATCCTTTTCCATTATGGCTTAGTCCTGCTGACTAGCTGTGGTGAGCTAAGCACCTGAAGACTTGTGTAAATTCCTCTTGGCCACACCCTACACAAGCCAATGAGAGTTGCTGAGCTCTGAAATTAAACCAAAGCTTATCCTTGTCATCCCATATCTTCCACCTATTGGAGAAGGTGGGACTAGGCAACGGGTCTTTGAAAGGAGGAGTACATGTTTTGTTACTGTCGGCATGCTTTATCTCTTAAACCACCAAAAAATAAAAATAAAAAAGTTATGCATGTCATGAATACCCTGCATGCCCTTAGCTCCATGTCCGCTGCCTAGCCTGAAGAGGACAAAGTCCTAGTTGTCCAAGTCACCTTGTTATGGGTGTCACTGCATGGTGTAACTGTGTAAGGGGCTGAGATTCCCACCTTCATGCTCATAAAGGCCACCTTCGCTGTCTGACTTGTTTGTATATGCTCTATTTTGAGCAAGAACAGACTGAAATGTGCTTAGTACGTTTATAGCATCTTCTTTCTCGGTGTGTCTCAGCACTTTATATATTCAAATGAGTCAATCTTCAATATAAATAGCAAAGCAAGAAGTTGTTTCCACATCTTTTGATTTGAACCTAATAGGAAGCTGTATCTTGCTTTTGTGTTTTGCAATGATGCTGCCTCTCCCACAATAACTGCATGTATTTCTATCCAGTACCTTTGACGCTTGTTGGCTAAAGTAAACAATCTGACAGAAATGTAGCACTATCAGATATATATGTTCCTAAAAGTTTTGTGAAGGTTGGTGAGAAGATTAGTGAACCCAAACTCAAGCTGGTTTCCTAACTGTGGCAAAAGTGGGCAGGTTGCAACTTTATACCTCTTGTTTAGAAGCAGATGGCCAGCCAGTGAGCATGTGATTTTTCTAGTAGTAGTCAGGGAACATGTTATTTCTTGCCTTCTGAGAAAGACCTACAAGAATGGGTATGAGGGAGCCTGAATTATTATAATGGGAAGAGTCTGTAAGCAAAGTATAAAAATAAGTTCTTAAGAAAAAAAAAAATTTGCTTCATGAGCAAGGAAACTAAATTACATAGTGCATGCTGCCATGGTGCTGAATATAATGTATGTCAAAATATCTGCTATTTCCAGGAAAACTGATATTCAAGTATACTTCCATTTTAATTGATAGCACTGCTTTTTCAAGTACATAGTTTTTAATCAATGTAAATTAAAATTTTCTTATCTAAATGAGTTAAACTCCCATTTTCAATAACCTAATTTTAAACATGGATTTGAAAATGAAGAGATGAGTTTCTGTAGTAGAATCTTTTGCTCTGAAGTGCCGCTAAAGAGTAAGACGCTATCCTGTGCATAAAAGTTTTCTCTTGAATGTTTTCAGAGAAACTATTTATAAATAAAATTGATATTTTCATTTGTGCACTTTCATGCTATGCCAGCATGTAGCTTTATATTTTCAAACCATCCCTTCTGGAGAGAGTTGCCAGAGGAAAAGCCTTTATTCCTGCTTTTGCTGTCCTGGTAACAGACCATGAACGTTCTATTAGGTTGACCTAGAAAAACAGCAGGAAACATATGGAAGGTAAAAAGGAGCACCTCTAATGTTGTTGCTGTAATGAGATGTGTTTAAGTATAAACTTTATATCCAGATCTTCACATAATTTCTGTGAATCTTCAGATCCAACTATGTAGGTCTGACTTAAATTGAATAAAACCTGTGTGTTCTCATGGTATGCACATTAGGAATGTTTTCAGAGAGGTTTTATGACAGCAGAAACTAAAAACCACCGTTTATGCATGTGATTAAATATTTTCAGAAAGAAAAGACCTTGAAAGGAGAGTGTAGATATTATTGAGAAATTACGCTGATGGCTGGTTAGTCTACACCTTCCAATCTACCATGACTTTTCAAGAAGAGCTTTTATCCTCTCATGATTTTATAATTAATTCTCAGGGAATTGTTAAGCTATCTTTAAGAAGATCATAATGTTATTTTCTCTGTACGCTTCAAATGAAAACTCAACCAATGTGTTGAAAAACAGATTTAAAACTAAAAATTAAAAATTACTTCATCTAAACACAAGGGACATGATCACAGGCAAAGACATTCTGAGTCTGTGGAGTTGATTAGTGTGACTGTTTGTCCTCAGAGTAGTGTCACTTATGGAAAAGTCCTACTGAACTTGATATAAAAGTCAGATTCTAGAAATTATTCTAAAAGTTTAAAAAAAAAATTAACAAGGATGTAGTTATCAACTCAGATGAAGGACAAATGCTTAGTGCTCATCATACCTTTAAACACAGGACCAATTTTAAGTCAGCCTCTAGTTGTGAGATGATTTGTATGTGGTCTGTTCTTTTCAAATTAAAATATAGGAAGTCACCAATTGCATAATACAGCTAGAGGTTGTTCTCCCAGGTGAGAAAAAGAAGCGATCTTTCCAATAACCTGTGTAGATTTGAATATCAAAGTATATTTGATTAGGCCACGCATAATTCTTTCATTCTTAATCTTACAAGTGAGGGCTTCAGAAGAGAAGTCTCCCAGAAATTACAGGTACAATACTGGTTGTTACCAGCAAAAAGATGGTTTCAGTGTAAACTGGATCAGGCCAATAGAATTGTCTTCTCCTTTTTCCTCCAGGTTGGAAGTCTGTTGCAATACCGGTTCATGTGTTTGAACAGTATCAGTACTAATCCACGCGTACTGGACTCTGTCCCACATGCTGTCATTCCGTAGATATAGTTACAGCATTAACTTTAGATAATACTACATGCTGTGTAAATGCAACAAAATATTGCTGTACGAGCAAAGGCTTATAAGCATAAGAACTGTCAGCAACAACGTTATACTCTTTGCTAATAGAAAAGATTGTGGGTTTGCAGATTTTCCCCTAGAGCAGAAGTTCCCTGCATGGCTACTTAAGATTGGCAATATGATGCATTTTTTTTCCCACAGTCAACTTTGTGATTAAGGATGTCAAAAAGTCTATATAGATAAACAGCATTTTTGAGAGGTGAATTGATTCTTATTTTCCTGTTTATGAAATGCCTACTAATTCTAAAATAATTCTAAAAAGTACTTAGGGAGACCTGCAAAACACACATTAGTGAATGGAGAATGGAAATAATGCCGATGTGGTGAGAAGGTCCTCTTGCTTTCCCAATATATGGCATGAAGTTCTTCACAATCTCAGTATAACAACTCTTCATAAAAGTCACTGAGGCTAGTCTTAGTAAGAAATAAATTCCAGGAACAGAAAGGCATTTAGAGGCAAAAACTTTGTGGCCAACTTTAAGCACAAAGCCTACTTCAGAACAAGTATTACAGCTCACCAAAATTTTGAGTTCTGTCAACTCTGCAATAGTTCTGTATAACTAGTTGAGCACTCCAGTGATATGAAAGCAGTTGCACTTTTTTTCTCTTTAATTACACAAAATTCACTTCAATGCTTAGTGAAAAAGGCATGCCATTTCCAAAAATACTGTTTGAAATAAACACAGCTAAACAGATTCACTTGTGTTGTATAGTCTTGGGGGGGGGGGGGGGGGGGGGGGGGAACTAGGGAAAGAGTCACATTCATGTGCAAAATCCTAATGCCTTCATGTTGATAGATTCAGTGATATACTCTCTTGTGATTGACAGCCCATGCACCAGCTGAATCCTGCAGATCAGGAACAAAGCTACAAAAGCAAAAGTTCTTCAAATTGTCCTACAGCATAAATCTCTGATTTGGCGTTGATTCATCATACCTGTAGGCTGAGCACTAGGATGCAATGCTCCCTTGCAGGAATTAATCACCGGTATTTCTGAATGCAGGATTTATATATGGAAAAGCATTCCTACTTGTGTTTTTACCATTTTTTTTAATGTATGATTTTTTTAAAATGTATTAAACATGTTGTTCAATAGTCTCACTACTGCCTCCTGCATCTGTTTCTGGGAAAAGGTAGTAATCCGCAAAACTATAGTTATACGCTATACAGATATACACTATCTGTGTGTATATATATACACATATACGCATATTTATTTCAGACTACATAGTCATACAGTAGCTTTTGTGGTAGATCAATAAGGCCGAAAGCTCTTCCTATGAGAACCATCATCTCTCTTGCTGCTTATGCTTAATGTAAGACACTAATTTGTTTTGGTTGTGACAGCACCAGTAAATGCTTTCTGGCTATTTGCTGCTTGGATGTCTGGGATAACCTGTGAATTACGTTGCTTGGCCAGCCTCTATGCCATCTAACCCCTGGGGCACCAGTGGTCCCTGTGAGTCTTCCGAGGAAGACAACATTCTTCATGAGTGTCGTGGAAGTTGCAGTAGGTCCTTCCAGTCATGAGAAAAGACTTGTTGCTGAGCAGTGCTTTCCCAGCGGTTCTGACATAACAAAGTAGTTGTGTGAAGCAGTCCGTACGCAGTGTTGTGCATTGACTGAAGTCATGAAACCTGCAAACGGGAAGAAGAGAACTCCTATTTATTCCCGTGAAGTCAGAATACTGTCCTGTACTGCCCCTCCTTTCTCCCAGGGTTTCTTGGCATAATATGTACCAACTGCCATTGTTGTTGTGAACTGTATACTCAGTAATGGAAGGTAGATGTTGGGGATCACTGGCAGCATGAAAGGAAAATGGTTTTTGTTGGAAAAAATCTAACCACCTTTGACACCAAACTGTTCCAGAAAGATTCAGAAAGCTCAGAGACTTCTTCAAACTGGTTTGAGATAATGTAGGAGATACATTATGTTTCTACCTATAATATTGGTATTTATAGCAACAGCTCAGATCTGAATATAAGCTAACTATATCTGGAGTACATGTGAAAACACAAGAGAGGTTCTGTTGAACTCCACTGATCTGGGGGAATGCACATACACTTAGGTACCAAGAAAAAGGAGACAGATTTGCTTTGGGCTCCTTCTGGTAAGCCAAAGGCACCTTTTAACAGTGAAGTACACACACTACTTCTACTGAAGTAGAATCCGCCACTATACTTGCTGGAGAGGAGACGTTACGTTAATGCTAGTTGCCTGTTTGTCTGGGTTTCTGACTTACAATAAATAGTGTAGAGATAAAATAATGTCAGTGTCTTTGTGGCAGTAATGGTCTAGCAATGGCATTGCAAACAAACGTTCTGGTGATGTGCAGTAAATCTGGTATTTGTTGTTCGCATACAGGTTCCAGGTCAGAGTTCTCAATCTATTTTTTTTTTGACTGTTATTTATCACTAAACTTCTATCAGTTGTTTTCTGTATACTTCAGTAGTTACATACGTGTGCTATAAACTAAGAAATCCTTCAAATCTGTGGCTGTCTATGTCTGCATTGGTGTGGATGCAAGAATGTTTAATGGGTCTATAATTGAATCTAAGTAGTAAGGGACTTTAAAAAAAAATATTGCTTAGTGTTTCTATCCTAATGGGATAAATGTCATATTTTAACTATTGCTCTGTATCAAATCTATTATGCACAGTATTCAATAATTCCCCAAATCTTGATTTACCCAATTGAAAGTGACCCCGGGCATAAATTCTAAGCAGAGGAAGGCTCTGATTCCTTGATCTTTGGCACTCTTTTGTTAAAACAGAACATGGTGTCTTAAATCAGCAGAATAATTTAGGAATGGTAGATACTGAAACAACTAATTTTTCTTTCCTGTAATCTGCATAGACTTCAAAATGCCTACAAAGCACAAAGTGCCAGTTCATATAATTTGTTGGCAAGGATAAAAAGAAGAAAGGAAATGATTTCCTAAGCGTGTGAATCAGCCCAGCTTTAACAGATATTTTTCTGTCATGTGCAGCCTGAGGGCTTATGCCTATCTGAGCTTTATTTGACAATTACCACTTGCCAGCATAATTAAATGATAATTTATAAATACTGAGAGAGCATTATGGGGAAGAGCAAATAGGTGCTTATCAGGGCATTGAATAAACTTGATCTGCCTCACTGGCAATTTTCATCTCTTATCTAGGTTGTTAACTGGTCTCCTTTTTTTTCGTTTTGTTTTGTTTAGGTTTGATAGCTGTTGGATTGATTGTATCTACCTGCCTATATTTCTTAGTGTTTTTTTTTTTTTCATATTCTTAGCATTATTTTTAGTCAAACTGTTCTTGCCCATCAATATTTTGGAAAATACCAAATAGTAAAATGAACATCAGGCAGTGTAATATATGTGCCTGTGTGAGAATGAAAGGCAAATCCACGCAGCTCGTGTTTGGCAGTTTTTCCTGAGTTTCCTGATCTTTAATCTTCTGCTTTTATGTATATTGTGTGTTTGTGTGTGTATGTGATTTTTTGCGTAAGAGGAAAGCTGTAATGTTATAGTCAGGGTGGATGATATCCAATTGCAGAAAATCTTCTCCGTGGCTCTTCTTAGATAAAGGTGATACTGAATAGGCAGCACCAAAATTCTGTCATGTTCATGCTGGATGTTAAAAAATACCAAGTAAAGAAATTGAATGGTTTGAGGCCTTTTGTACCACCATCATGTTTCATTTTGAGGTCCTCGAGCCATTACAAACAGTAGTGCTATTTTCCACAAAAGCACGTTAGAATATGGGTGGAAATACAGATTGGTGCTGGGCAATCTAGATAAAGAAGTGCAGGAAAAATCCTCTATTTGAATGGAAACAAATCAGTTGAATGGCAAAAAATTGAATTTCCACGCCTTTTGAAAAGCATATACGAGGAAGAGAAGGGGGTGGGGAAAGCAAGACACATTAGTGGGTCACTAGGAGATTGAGTTTTTGAGCCATTATGAAATTAAATAATTTCAGGAACTTCTGATTGGAGTTACAGTGGTTTGAGTGAACGGTTAAGCCACCCCTGTACCAGAGAATGAAAAAATAAAGGGCTTCTGTGTTTAAGGTTGTCAATTTCTCAAATTATTCAGCATTTACTGCTTATAAATAGTAATTATTTGCTTTTTTCCCTCCAGAGCTGAAAATTATCTTTCATATTCAAATATTTAAATATACAGTGCTGTAGTTAGGGCACAAAAATTCCCAATGTCAGAACAGATTTTTGTACAAGGAATAATTTGAAAGTGGGGGATTAGTTTCCACCTTTTGAAACACAGTGCTTTCCGTAATCTTCAAACATTATTTAGGATAATGGAAGCCATCATCCTGGTTCTCAAATGTTAGCACTTCCATTAGAATTTGCTGCTACCTCTTATTTTTTTATATTAAAATACAAGGCTTAAAAGGTATTATCTTACTAAAGGAGGGCAATTGTAGAGATGATTTGATTGAATAAAGGAAAAAGCTGTACAGGCCTTTTAAGATCAAGGATGTATTGATGGAAAGCTATCATTAGAGACAATTAATGTTCTCCAAGGGAAGAAATTGATTATGGGCAGAGATGGACCCTAAGGAGCAGATATGTCTTAATGCTCCAGGGCCTTAAGGATTATACATTCCATTCACAGCATCTGTATTTTAACCCCTTATAAGGACAGGAGTAGAATCTAACAGTTAAGAAAACTCTGCATAGAGTTTAATAGAGGGTGTCTGTGCATTTGGTGGCTGACACGCTGTTTCTTTAAGCAGAGATTTGTTTATCAAATATCACTTTTTGTATTAAAATGTCTGGCTTCATATTTGTGATATGTAGCTTTCAATCATTTTTAAGCAGTAGGGACACAGCCCTGGTATAAAAGCAAACTAGATGTGGAGTAACAATTTTTGACATTACAGTGGTGCAGAGTGTTTTATGTCTGCAAATACATTTCTATTGTCTGAAGCTAACTGTTGAGAAGACTGAATTTTTCTGAGCATCCTTTAATAAAAATACCAGAAGTCATATTCCAGGATGGACTTTAGCTAAAGATGAAGTGGGGTTGTCTGGGTTCAGAAACTAAGTTTTGCCATTCTGAGTTTGAGGAAAATCACCACTGATGAAGCAGTCCTGTAATTGTTATTCTGCCTGAGTTGTAGAGCCAATTCACAGATGGGCTATTCTATCCCATCGGTTTTCTTTGGCTTACCTCTCAATGAAGGCAAATATTTGGCATATTTGCTCAAGTTTTGTTTTTAACTGGCTAAAATATAAATGCCTGGAACTGAGCAGCATGTGTTTTCCCACCACCTCGGAAGCCTAAGATCAATTGCAGCATACGGTAGCAGTGGTGTGCCAAAACGAATTCTGCCACATCTTCTTTTATTAGTGCTGGGGGCATACAAGAGTTCCCTTCCTGGAGCATGTAATGCTTGTCTGTGCTGCTATACAGCCTGGCAGGCCCAGAAGAAGGGGAAAATAACAGTTGACTTAAAAGCTGTAAACTCAGTCACATGTTTACTTACTTACACTTAAATGTTCTTCTTAGAAGTTTTTTATTTTCAAGAAAGGAAATCTAGTCTTCAACCCTAAGGTAGAACTCTTGCACAAAAAAACAAGGAGAGGCATTGTTTTTCACAGATGTTTCAGTCTTATTTAAAACTAAAATAGCGTGATTAAAACCTACTGCATCTTTTTTGTAGAACAATCTTAGAAATTACATTTTTCTGTAGTTTTGATTTTTAACTCTTGTAGTGTGCAATACTTTGATCATACATTAAATAGTATTACTTTTAATATATTTCACTGTTTGTTGTTTTTTTGATATGCAGGTAATCTGATTTATTTTCTAGGTAGATTGATTTTGTAACCTGACTTTTTTTTTAGCTGACCAAAGGTATTCTGATTCAGTGCATAGAACAGTTACATAAAAATAACCTGATATATTTTGCTGAAGTATAACGTTTTTCCCTGACTTTTGTGTATGTGTTGACTGTTGATATTGTGCTGCCCTGAAGAGCAGTGTAAGGGTTTCCATGAATAATAGCGTGATACATTAAACAGGCAAAAATATTACTATAATTAATAGGAGAAGTCTAACTTTTATATAGATGAATAGATGAGTCCCATTGTATAACAGTATGTATAGGAAACACGCCTTTGGAGACCACATATAACATGCTTGGCAGGACTAAGGAGAATAAAATATGAGACGGAAGTAAACAAAAAGCGAGCTCAGAAACACAAGTGAGGAGACACGGGGGAGAAAGGGTGATTCCAAAGAGAATCAGAGCTCATTCTTCATGTGATTATTTTCAAAACTTGCTTGATGTTATTTTTAAATAACTAATATTTGGAAGATAGAATCCACCCCCCACTCCCCCCTTTCCTTTTCTCCCTGTGCATCATTAGGGAAATACCCAAATGAGTGAGTGAGAGAGAGAATGAATGAATGCAAGTGAATGTTAAATACCCTGGGCAGAATCAGCTTTCACCTGTATAGTTTTTTCAAGCTGTGAGCTCTCTAATTACAAGGTTTAAAATAAAAATAATAATAATAATAAAAAAAATTAAGACTGGTAACATATGTTGTTGTCAGCATGTATTTAGCACCTGCAGAAATGAACATGGAAAATGTGACAGCCCATATGTAGAACACCCGCTGCGCTGACTGTGGGGACTGTCAACAAATTTTACTTTGTTAATTTTTTCTTATTTAAAAAAAGAGGGGAAAAAACTTAATAGTGCAGGTGTTCTGAGCATCACAGAAAGGATCTAATGGGGAAGAAGCAGTAACTCCTAATGAAACCCATTGTCCCTATAAATATGATTCGAAGGCATTGCCTTTTTGCTGTTATAAGTTAAAATAGCAAGATCGGGTCCAATCCTACAAATATTTGCTAAATTTGTCAGGAGTGTTGCCACTGTGGTCTATCTTGTTCATATTCCTGTCTCCTTCTTTATGTCTTTCCTCCTATTTAAGTCCCTTTTTCTCTTTGTTTATATTTCTTGTTTTAATCTTGTTATAATATCCAAACACGTTACAGAGATTACACAGTGAGGATGCAAGGCACTAGGGTGAGGCTTTTCGGGCTTGGGCCCACGGTGATTACTTAGATGCTTTTGCTTCTCCAGCAATGTGCTGCTTCTGCAAGGAACACAGACATTCTCCTTTGTGGCTTTGCCAGCAGGTGTTGCTGTGTAACTTGTCACCCACCCTGCACCGACAGCGAGAGCTCCTGCTCCCGAGCTATGGCACCAAGTGTCCTGGAACCTCTTGGATTCCTCCTCTAACATAGCACCCGAAATAAAAAACGTAGATGCGCTGAGTGACTGGAGAAAATATAGGCTTGTTTGATTTTTCAATTTGTTTTTATCCACAGCTGTGCAACTTTTTTTTTTCCTGGCTAAATGTTGAATGTTGGGGTGGGGGTTGGGGGGGGCAGCAGAGCTCTAGTAGGTAGAATTGCTGAACTACTGCTGTACACAATGTGTGTTTTAATGTTATTCCTACTGATATTGTTTTTCTGTGTATTACAGCAGTGCTCAGAGACCCCACTTAGTGAGATGCTGTGGGAGTCTCTGTGCTGACTTGGTGAGCGTTGTATCACAGTTACGTGACTGGATAGGGGAAAGAGAGTCTCTGGCCCAAACACTTGCAGGTAATGATGTAAGCTTGAACCAGGTCAAATGAACATGTGTTTTCTTGAAGTGCTAGAATGAAATCAAGGATATCAAAAACCTTTCTATGAATGGACCTTAAATTACATGATTACTACGCAAGCAGCTGTTTAACCTGTCAAATAAACCTCATCTTGGTGTCAGTGGGACCATCTGGACAAATGGCACAGCTTGTTAAACCTTCCAGCCGTCGGTCTCTGCCTCGATTGCCAAAAAGTAATTCAGTTATATTCACTTGTCTTTTTAGTCCACTGGTTTCCAGACATCTAGCTAAGCTGTTGAGCAGTCACCAGAGGATGATAACTTTTTGGTTGTTAGCTTGGGTTCTAAGTGTTCAGTCAGTGAATTTTTTTTAAAAAAACTATGTTTTATGTGGGACTCTGCACGCAGTGTGAGAGTTCTTATGTCAGTATATGGTGTTGATTTATTTTTTTTTTTTTTTAATGTTTGGTTTTGACTTGGTAAAACGTCTTGCACTCATGATGTGAACCTGTTGGAGCAGGTACTGAGGAGGTGCTCATAGGAGAGCATGGAGGACCTCTCCTGTGAAGACAGGCTGAGAGAGCTGGGGATGTTCAGCCTGGGGAAGAGAAGGCTCTGGGAAGACCTTATAGTGGCCTTCCACTACCTAAAGGGGGTTGCAGGAAAGCTGGGGAGGGAATCTTTGTCACAGAGTGTAGGGATAGGACATGGGGTAATGGTTTTAACTAAATTTTTTTTAAAAAGGCAGATTTAGTTTAGACACTAGGAAGAAATTCCTTACAGTGGTGAGGCACTGGTACAGGTTGCCCAGAGAAGCTGTGGATGCCCCATCCCTACAAGTGTTCAAGGCCAGGCTGGATGGGGCTTTGGGCAACCTGGTCTGGTGGGAGGTGTCCCTGCCCATGGTAGGGGTTGGAATTCGATGATCTTTAAGGTCCCTTCCAACCCAAACCAGTCCGTGATTCTGTTTGCGCAGCCCAGGAAGAACAACACATGGAAAAAATCTAGTTAGTTAGGGGCAAAGATGTGCCTTTCTTTCCTTCCTGTAGGATGTGGGATCAGAGCTTTGGTGTGCTTCTTGGATGCAGTGCTTTTCAAAACAAGAAAGTTGAGTATTTTCCTTTCCACTTTCACCTTGCTTTGGGGAAGATCTCCCATGAGCTTTGCTGCTATAAGACCTCAGTCTTAATGGATCTGAGTGCTCATAACTTCTGTGACCCAGAGTCTGGTACTTTGCATGTTCCTGAGAGATCTCAGAAGCTGGAGTCTCCTCAAGATCATGTATTAAGGAAGATCCAAGATATGTGTTACTGAGTAGTGTTGCCTGGAGCTTGTCACTAGCGTGCAGAAGCAAATGCTGTAACCTCTGTCTTGGAAGTCTAGATGCTAGTGGCTGCATGGGAATGTGTCTGCTGGCCCTGATATAAACCCAGTCAGAGACTGAGTGAGGAAGGGAGAGTCTCTTGGTTTTTCATTTGGGGAAGCTCTGCCTGACTGTTCTGTGCAAGCCCTAGTTGAGGGACAGACCAAAAAGTTTGTGTTAGTGTCTCTGTTTCTCAGGACAGTTAGTTCTTCATCCCGAATTCTAAGTGCATATTAATCCTTCTTAAAGCAGCTAATTGTTTTGCAGAGTGACTTCCAGCTGGAAAGATAAATTGGACTTTTTTTTCCCATTACCCTTATATATAGTGGTGTTAGTAGATTCAGGACAAAGAAGCAACCTTGGTAACTTTGCTCCAGGATTCTAGAAGATAGGTAGAAACTTAAAAATTCAGATCTGATTTATGATGCTGAAAAAAAACTGCAGTAGTGAATCCATAACGGCCAGGTGATGTTTAGTTGTATTAAATAGGTTAATATTTTGAGTAATACAAAGCTTATGTATGAGACGGTACTTAAAAAAAAAAAAATCTAAAGTTTGCAGAAACTTCTTGCAGTGGTGTTAGCTATGATTTCAGTCTGACTCATCTATTCGGGAAGTGAAGAAAATGTTGCTAATGCATATGTAATATATAAGCTCCTATTTCATATATTCAAAATAGGCTGTGAACGCAGTGTTTTGCCACTGAGTAGGTGGCAGGATAGCTGAAGCTAAATGAGGGACTGACGGCACTGCCCCAGCCTGTGAGGTGTGACAGTTTGAACCCTAAAAACCGAAAGGGTGTTATTTAATGGTGTCCATTTGCAATATGATAAAGAGCAGTGTAAAATATAACAAATGAAAAGCCACAACCAGTTGTGGAGTTGCGGTGCGGAGGTAACACCTGCTGTTTGCAGGAGGTGCGCTGCATCCTCGTGGACCTAGAGAGAGCTGGCTGTGCATCTCGCAGCGAGGTTAGCCAGCTCTGCACCGGTCCTGGGGGGGCTATCAGCATAACGAGGCTGTTTGCGGTAATCGGTGGCAGTGCTGACAGAATGTTCCAAACCATCTGCTCGAGGGGATGGCGTTAACTCTATCAAATCCTCATATTTTAAGAACGCTGATCTCTGGACCCAGGAGGACTGGTGACAGGGAGTTCTTGCCAGGCCTGCATTAGGCTGCCTTCATCTCATCGCCACATACACTAATGCCCCCTAGACAAGATGCTAAATATGTGTGAAATTAGAGAAGCAGAGCTATGGGGTAGAGGAATGACACAGAAAATTTCCTGCTTTCTCTCAGTGGTTCAGATCTCTTTAATTGTAATACGAATATTTTCTTTGTTTTGCAAACACTTTTTAATTTACAAGAAATTATGATGGAGATGTAAAGGATACTGTATTTTCCCTCTGATGTTAAAGTCATAAAGTAATGGAAATGTGTACACAGCATTTCAGTAACCCTGTTGTATCTCTGACTTTGGAGATCTGTATGGAAGCTGCTGGTTTGGGGAAATCTCATTTTTAGCAGATAGGGAGCTGGTTAACACCTTGTGCAGAGCATGCTGATAGTCTTAACATCATATTGAAAAGGGACTAATATTTTGCCCTGAGTGCAAAGGGCACAGAACATTACTTTGCACTCCTAGAACTTTGCACTCATAAGTTTCTTCCATTCAAAACATTGAGCATTATGGAGACAGGCAGTGTGCGTGCAGGGTTGCTCTCAAAGGTTTGGTTTAGCCTAGTGACACCAAGCACTTGGCTTCTTGTGTCCCTGGTGAGGGGGAAGAGAGAGGCTCTGCCAGGACTGATCTAGAAGAGCCCATCTTCTGCCTTTTCTCACAGTGTATGTGTGTGGGGGGATCAGCCTTATTTGACCCTGTGGCAGAGCAGGCCATGTCCCCTGGAGCCCATGGTGGAGCAGATCTGAGTCACTTTTTCCCACCAAAACCTTCCTCTGGTGATTAGTTATATAATTTCATTAGTTAAATTACTCACAGACATATCCTCTGTGTTTAAAAACTGCTGCTTGATATTTTTGTTAAAGGCACATTTAATTTTTGTGATGGGAAAAACAGTGACTAACCTTTTCCTCCTCCCTGAGATTCGTGACCAGATGGATTTCACTGAGGCCAAAGTGTTCTAGACAGAAGCTGCTTCGTATCTCTGTTCATCTGTGGTGCTCTTCTCTGTGCCTCATTCCATATTTTTGGAGGGGGATGATCAAACTGCAGATGCATGTTAGGTTTATGTGGTAGCATAACTATATTCTTTCATGTCTGAACTCACTTTGTGGTTATTTCTAAAGTTATTTGCCTTTCTATCAGTGGTTTGAGCTCTGAGTTGAAAACTAGGGTACAATTCAGCTTTTTCAGGTTTGAGTCTCTTTAGAACTCTTGCATGACTTGCGTAGTTCTGTAAACTTGGTATTGTTTGCTTTATCATTTTCCTTTAAAATGTGTTCTCCAAACACTACTTTTGACTTGAAATATAGAAGCACCCAATACTGTGGTCTATATAGTCTTAATAGATATGTCTTCTAAAGACAGTAGTTCTTCATTTTTATGGAATCTGAAAACTGGAAAACAAAGTTGTTCTTAATTTGATTTATTCTAAACATGTAACATCTATAGGTTTCTCCAGCAGTAATGGAATTAAAAATGTGAAATGGCTACTGTTTTAAGTTCTGAGAATATTTGCTTGAAGAACTTCAAAATCTTTTCAGCGTTTTTTTGGTTTTTTTGTTTGTTTGTTTAATTTGTAAGGTGTTTTTTTTAAGATACAGCCTTATGACAGTTGTGGACAAAATTGAAGGTTTGAAGGTAAAGTTCTCAAATCTCAGTAAAAATCAGATGGTGATAACTCTAGAGAGAAGATCTATGACTTGAATAGTTTCAAATGGTCATTGGGCACCCTTGTGTCTTTATAGTTATTTTGAATCTTGAAAGGTCTTTTAGCAACTCTGAGCACTGTGGGATAATCCAGAGTGCAGTACATAAAAATACATAAATGGGGATATTGCAAAAGTAGTAAGTAGCTATCTTTTTCTCCTGTGTAGGTACTTTCTGATTTCTTTCAGTTCTAGCCTGTAAGATGTATCAGTTTTTCTCTGTTAGCGTGACCATGACATAGATCTAACAAAATACTGCTGTTTGTTTTTTCCCATTTTCTTGAGTAGAGTCAATCTGAAAAGGCCTATCGTTGCTGAGTACCTCACGTGTATATAGCAGGTCTTTTGTCTGCATGGAGGCAGAGGATAGGGAAGGTGCTGACACTTAGGAAAAAAAAAGTAGGTGAACTCATGGGTTGTGCTACCTGAATTCTGTGACGCTGATGCGCTAAACATTTCTTGTGACATTCAAGTTGTCATTCTAGCATATTGTGATCAAGTATGTCAGAATAAGGCTTATTATTATCTCCTAAACATGTTTTTTATGCTGATCTAAAAACAGTAAGGAAAGTCAATGTCAGATGTATCTTGTTTCCCTCCAAACACAAAAACAATAAAATGGAGGGGGGACTCGTGTGTATAACTGGAGGAAGCGCTTGAGGGCTTTTACTCGTCCCTTTAGTGCATCTCGTCTCTTGCAGTTGCTTCATTGAATTCAGTCCCTTGTAGCTCATTTTTTTTTCAGATGCATCAGGGAGCACACACATTGTGTTTTATCTCCTATGGCTGTTTCATTGGCTTCCCTTAGTGTGTCTCTTCTATTCTGTTAGTCTTCCACCCAGGTCTACCCTGCTTCTTCAGCTCAGTAACATACGGAGGAAGTGATTTTAGCAGTTATGAATGACGTTTCTACAATAAGATATAATATTTGAACTTGTCTGGTTGATTCCATTCCTAGTTTTATATTAAAGGTAAATACAGGTGTTTTTCTATTATCCAGATTAACAACCTACACATTCAACTTAAATTTCCCCCAACGCACACATTATTATAACTTCTAATTTCCAATGGACGCTGGTCACCTTATGAGTTGAATTTTTCATCTCTTGGAGGAACGGAATTTTATTTCTTCAATTTCTGATTTTAAGGATTAAATTAGTTTAGAATGGAAACGAGGATGAGTGGGCGTGTGATCTTTCTGACAAAAATAAAAGCAATCCTGGGAATTTTTCTGTAATTTCTACAAAGTTAGAAAACTTGCATTTTGATCATTGCAATTTAGCACAAAAGCTGCACACCTTCATTGTTTGGTGTTAGTATATGATACTGTAGTGTGCTGAAGTTGCTTGTGCTTAGGACAACACTTCCTTACTCAGGTCTTGTCTAACCAGCTGGCATTACCTCTCCTTCAGCAGTCCCATATGTAAAACTTTGCCTATCTCCAGAGTATTGCAAAGTAAGTAGATTGCTGTTGATGTATGCCTCAAGTGAATTTAAGATGAATGTTTCCTGTACCTCACCTGTCAGCCAGGGAAGTTTCACTTAATGTTTCTTAACATATGTTATCCCTTACCTCTGTGTATAGTGTTTTTATTTTCATGGGGGGGGGGGGGGGGGGGGGGGGGGGGTAGGAAAAAACTTCAGAAATATTTAGAGTAAAGGATAAATATTTTGCAACCTTTCTCTAAAGGGTTGTTATGGGAATGCATGCAATGAAAAGAGCAATTATATGCATGGCATGTCAAATAACTAGTACTACATGTATAGATAGTTGAGATAGTACTTGAAAGAATTCTGGGAGTAAATGGTATTCTAGAATTTGGCTAATCATTCAAAATCTCCTTTCCCTTGGAAAGGAAGAACTGTTTTGTATTTGACGAGAGTTTAAATAACGTTTGGCATCCCAAGGTATTTTATGTTAATTGTACTTAAAGAATAGTGAATACTTAAATTACTTTTTCATGATTGCCTGCTTTGGCTTTGTTTCTATACTTTTCATCTTAACAATTGGGTTTTACTTGCACAATGCCTTTTAAAAATACAGAATTTATTTTTTCAAAAATTAAAAAAAAAATCTAGGTTGAAACTCATCAGCTGTTTACACTGAAAATCTATATGTGAAGGGAACAAGAAAAACTGAACCATGTATTCCATCAAAATAGCACATTTTCAAATATGAAATATAACAAACTATTGGAATAAAAGTCTGCATAAAATTTTGTAAGTTGAATAAGAAATGTAAGAGAAATTCAAGTGATTCACAAGCCGAGAGTCAGAAGTCATCAAAACATTTTAGGAACTAATCATTTTGGTTTGTTTCTTATTATGATGCAAATTCAGTAGTTTTTATCCAAGTAAAATATGTTTAAAGGAGTTGTTCACTGAAGTCATTCATTAGGAACGGTATTTTTGTTACCTTAGATTTATAAATTTATATGTACTTTGTATTTTTAAATGGCCTGAAATGTTGAACTTGATGCTCATTTTGCTTTGTTGTCTTAATTTCTGTTCTTCTACAATCTCACAGTGAATATAAGCAAGGAATGTTTATTGTATACAGATTCTGTTTTCCTTTTGTATTTTGAGGTTTCTAAATTCTCATTTGTTTCACGATGTCTGCTGTGAAAGCAGTTCCATAAATTCCAAATTCAGCCTTAGATTTTTAGGACCTTAAATTAAACTTTAAATGACTTCCACATTTATCAAGACAAATGCTGATACCTCCTGTGACATGTATTGAATTTTGTTCTGATTCCATTGGTAATTAGATACTTGGTAAAAACACAATGAGAAACAGAGAACCAAAATGATTAATAGGACAAATCCCTCCAGGTCTGTATAAAAATTGTCAGAGTAAAAATTGTAAGTCTTTCAACGTACATTAAACTTCACATATTCTAGAATTGTTGTGGGATGCCTTTCTATGTGTGCAAATTATTGTTTAGTACTCATTCACCTGTACATTTGCCAGACAATCTGTATTTTCTTCAGAGGATTTTTAGTTAGAAGTTATTTCTCTGAATTAGTTGCACACATCATTTTGTGAAGCAGATTATTTACAGAGCCAACATGTTGACACACTATCAACCATTAAAAAAAAAAAAAAGACTAATAAGGTTAATTGTTATACGAACCCTCCTCTGTAGTCTGCAATCTGTAGGCTTTGATTGTTTCTCTGGGGGAAACTCTGCCCAGATGGCATTTTCCTCAAGGCCCTGACCCACAAGAGGCCTGTGGAGATGGAGAACAAGGTGCATCTCCACAGACTAATTAATTTACTATTATAGCACCTGTTCCAGAATAGATAGGGCTGGAAAGGAAAACAGTCCCTGGGCACAGTGGTAGGCTCACTGGTAAATGGATTTGAGCTGATTATATTAAGCTGATGCTTTGATCATCTAAAGGCGTTAAAATGGAAATATGTTTTTGCTGGCTGTTGGCCTCCATGTGAGTGCAGTATGTATTATAAGTGAACAGTAAGGAAAAAGCTGTTTTGGACTCAAGCAAATAGCTTTTTGAAAGTACACACGAAAAGTGCACTCCCCTGCATTTCAAATTCAGGAATATTAACAGAGAGGATCACTTGCACTTGAAGCATTTCCTTAGATATTTCAGTCTCCTGTTCATATTCCACAAAGTCATCAATATGAAGCCCTATAAACTCACCCATTTTTCGTCATCCATCAGATGTCAGTACATATTCTTGCCCTTGATTAAAGCATGTTGAATGATATTTGTAGGAAATAAAGTAACCTCTTCAGTAAAATCTTGGCAAACTGTGCAATTAAATGCTGATCGAATGGTAACAGGCAATGGCAAATCCTTGTGTAAACATTGCTGGGTAGTAAGTGGATTTACAATGTGTTAATCTGTACTCACTTTCACTTTATTGCCATTTGGATTCCCAGAAGGATTAGCTGTAATTTTATTGGCCCTATGAGGCTATAATGTTATTTCCCTTTTCAAATCAACTCGGTGATTTATTTTTTTCCCATTTTATTTAACAAGCATGGATCCTATAAGCTTCAGGGTAAAATTAATTGACCCTTGCCACTGTAAGGTTAAAAGTGTGTGTAATTAAGGTCCTGCTAAATAATGCTTTCTTTAAAGAAGCAGCAAAATTGCAGGAATCTGTATCAAAACTAAATAGCATACGTAGCTTTAATGCACAAGGCGATAACATTCTCTCCATCAAAAATATAGAAAATTCTAGAAATGTTTTCAAATGCATACATTATTTTAAAAGAAAATTTTATGTGATAATTGTATCGTAAGTAAATCTGTGTTTTTAAAAATGATAACATCATGATGTTTTTATAATTTGTTTTAACAGCAGCATGGTACTCTAAGTCCTGATAGATTAAAAACAGAGTGCAACTTCTGTTGTGCTGCTTCTTTTAAGGAAAAATCTTTAAGGGAGAAGAGTCTTCCACCAACCCCCGTGATACTGGGTTGAGGGACGAAGGGCATTGCCTTTCATAAGGGAATGGAGTCTGGGTTGGTGGGTGCAACTACTTCACAACCCATGAGACTGATTTCCAGTGACACCGCGGTGCTGTAGTGCAGTTAACTTTCTGGCTGGTAATGGGCCTGTGTTTTATGGTGTTAAATACTGCACTGAACTTTGGTAGGTGGCACTCTGTGTAAGGTAAAAACAAAACATAGGGGGCGTTGGTAAGGGTTGGTGTTTAAAACTGAAGGCCAAAATTTGGGGTAAATCTCAGTACTTGGTTTCTGACCTACTGAATCCTATTAATCTGAAATTGATGGCAGTTTCCTTAAAATTGGGGTGGTTGAATACTTGTGTTTTGCAAGATGATAAAATAGTTTTTAAAAAAATAGCGTGTTTTTTTGAAAATAATAGGATGTTACTAGTAAGTTTTGCCTTAAAAAGAAAAAAAAAAGTTTTGAACTGTAATATCTGTCCCAGGATATATCTTCCTCATAATTTTGGGGATATTTTTGAGGATACAGATGATTATCTGAATGTCTACAAGCACATGTATATAAATACTTGTCCCAAAAATAGCAGAACCTTTTTTTTTTTTTTTTAAGACAGATAAATTCTGAAAGAAAAATTCTAAAACCTTCCCAGAGGGTCAGTTGCCTGTAGAACAGATGATAAAATCTGGACTCTAATTTTGGTTCTGTAAGCTCAAACCAGACTGCACTGTAAGCAGGAACCCATAGTATATCCTGGGAAACTGATCAAGCTTGAGATAGCTGATGGGATTCAGAAAAGTTCAGAGTAGAGAAAAAGGGTGCAACAGATTCATTTAGAGTGAAGGGTAGCATATGATAAGAGATCCGTCAAGCAAAATTGAAGCTATTTTCCACATGATTTTTATTTTGCTATGCTTTTCTGCAACTTTGAGCAGACAAGATACTGTAAAAGAACAATTATAATAAGCAACTTAAAAACCGATAACAGAGTGAAAATGCCTAATTACTGTTCCTGGGAGTCTACCAAGTCTGGAGATTGATTTCTCAGTTAAAAGTATTCATAAAGATATCTGAAATGGCTGAAACTCTCATAACTTAGACAACAAAATTGCTTCCCATACCTTTTGATCTACTTAAATCTGTAAAAGATGGAACTCCAGTGAATGCACACAGGTGCATATTTATATACCCTTTTCAAATATACATCTTTTAACTAACCTAACACTTATTCCTCCCTAGCTTCCCTGTTCCCTTCTCTTTTTTTTTCCCCTTCTTCCTTGAAGATTTTAAATAACCTCTTAAAAAACATTATTGTTCGATTTTTCTGAGGAGATGCAGTCTCTCTTTTCTCCATGTTTCTTCAGATATATACTAAGATAAGGGAGTTGATCCCTGAGGTTACTTTGTTTACTAAAGTTGGCATCCAAACCCTATTCTGTTTCAGATTTTCACTTGTTTCTGGTGTGGGCTGTTACCACATTTCTCTTTGCTGAACGTCTTCTGAGCAACTCCTCAATGGGCAGAGGGGAAGGAATGTCTCTGTCAGTGTGAAACATTTGTGCTACGCTTTTGGGGCTCCTAAAAATAGTTGGAGATTGAGCTGCTTTTTAGAAACCCAGAAGTAGGCTCTTGAGATCATCAATCTTCCAAAGAAACAGGGAGATTTGTCAGATACATGAAGCTTGGAACGAGCCAGTTGAGAGACTGCCAAAACATTAAATCATAGAAAACTAGAAATAGGCTGACTACAGGCTAGAGGATTTCCTCTGTTACGATGAAAAGTATTTACAGAAATTTAAAGCTTCTGTTTTCACAAAGAGAAGGAATTTTTTACTCTGAAGTCTGTATAGCTAAAACTATACCTAGAAAAAACAGTTTGGGAAAGAGAAAACAAACAAAATGTGGAGAATGCCTAAGGCAGAATGACTGACAGAGACTTGGCAAATAAAAGAACATCTGCTGAAGGTAATGCATCTGTTTGTAGGCTGTTTTTTTCTAAACTACTTAATAATTGCTGCAGTATTATGAAATCAGCAGGTATTAGGCTGTTAGCTGTCGTTTTTTAAAATTCTACTTATGCCATTTGACTAAAACAAGAAGAGTGACTGGTGACTGAGAGCAGAGAGCTTGTTTTGAAGATTTCCAGTGGGTTGGTTCAAAGGTGGTGAAGCCACATGCTATTTAAATTTACTCAAAACTTTCCATGATGTTTGTCGCCTTTTGTTCAGTCTACAAAGGTTAAAAAGGTTTGTAACCATTATGTACAAAGCAGTACAGTGCTTTCAAAACTATCCAATGATGTCCATAAACTTAAATAGTATTTTTCATTGCATATGATGTGAAGCATTCCTAGTACAGAAGAAGCAATTCGTCTGAAAATGATGAGTTAGGGCTAGGCATGTGAAAAATATTTATCTATCGTGGTTTGTCAAAGAAATCTGGCTGGTGTTTATTTTCAGTTATGTATGCACTGAACAAGAATAATGCAGAGGAGCAGCATGTTGTAGCAACTGCATCTCTCCAGCTAGTTAGGAGACTTAGTGTCTATTTGTCTATTAATTTTACACGGGTGACTCTCAATCACCTCAGTCGTAGGCAGAGATAGGAATATTTTAAAGTTCAAACCCATCACTATAATGCTTGCTTATTTTGTAAATCAGAAGTTGTTTGCTGAATGGTATTAGGCCAAGTTCTTGCTTTGCTGTATCTTATCACAATATTTGAGGGTACAGCAGTCTTTGCAAATTGGTACTCAGGAGGCTGTTTGCGGTTTTCTATTAACATGAACGTACTGGTTGGAAAACTTAATTAAAAATAGGTTCATATTCAACCAGAGTTGTATGACATGCATATTTTAAAACACATAACACTGGCTTTTATTTTTTTCCTTATTTATCTACCAGATGAATAGTTTTGTAGCAGTGCTGTTACTCTGGTTTGGTATTTATTACAGAACTATTATCAGTGCAATTATTTTCTGCTGAATAAAAACACTGTTCAAACTTTTAAAAAGCAGGAATTTTGTAATATATTTTTTTTTAATATATATTAGCTTTGTGCTGTACAAATGCTAATCTGCTTGCAGACTGTGATCAGAGGCTAGGAACAGAAATGGGCCCTGAGCAGAGGAAGTGGGGACAGTCAGCCCAACGCGTCCTGTCTGTTTGTTGGTTGTTAGTAGGGTTCCCATTGCTAGCTGTCAATGTGCATTGCTACCGTGCGAATTAAAAAACTAACTTAGCCCCTAAGAACTTTGGATACTGTTTTGAAAAGTAGAAAAATCACGTGAAAGCTACTTAAGAAAGGCATTGATATCAATACTAGTATGGAAGAAGGAAGGACCTGGACAAATAGGGGTATAACACGCGTGTTTATACCATTAAAGAACAGGAGCAGAGTGGGGTCCTCTCACTGAAAGGAGAGGAGGTGTGAAGGAAAGGGGCTGCTGGAGCAGGTGACTTAGGGTACAATAGAAAAAAAGGGGATATAGAAAAGGAATATTTAAAATGTAATTATAATTTGAATGTGTCATTGTCTGCTCTCTCCTGTTCTTAGTGATACCTGACTGACACCTCTTTGCTTTCCAAATAATGCTTTTCCTGTTCTCTGTATTTCATACCCATCTATAAGTCTTTGCCCATTCCATAAGTTTACTTGTATATTAATTTCAAATACAACCACATATCTGAGTGTAAAGATCTTTTATTAAAATTTCCTGTTGCAAAAAGTTGACAAAGGCCAAGTGTAGCTCCTCACTGTCTAAAGAAATCACTAGAGATCTGAGGGGCAGTTTTTACCAGATGGCGTTGTCTAAAGATGAATGGCAGCACACCGGACTGTCCCACGCAGCAGATGAATATGGAAGAAGTTTCATTGGACTGATGGCAGTGAATATGTTGCATCTTTTGTGGGTGAAGGTGGACACAGAAGTACTACCTGTGAAGTGATACCACTTAAACATTCGGTTACTAAGCAGGAATGTGTTGCTGGCATCACTTCTGTTCTGCTTGGTGAGAATTGTCTAAAAGTATGTCATTCTCTGACACAATGAGAAACTAAGGAGTTGGGTTTGTATATTTTATCAATAATATAGTGAGCATCAAACAAAAAATATCTTCTGAGAAGTATGAGCTATGGGAATTATATTAATCTCCTGAACTGGAACTGTAGAGGCTTAGAAAGCTTAAATCAAGGGCATACAAATTTTGCCCAACTGAGGGCTGTGTTGGCATTTTGTCTGGAGCTTGAGGGTTGCATCTCATTGATTATTGCCGGCCTCCTCTCTAACACGGAGCTGCAGCTATTGGAGATGAGCTCAAAATTAGAAAGAATAAAAGATTCCTGCTACCTGCAATTTAGTTTCATTTTCATATTAAAACAACTATGTATACAGCAGAAAGCATCGTTGTTTTTTTCACCCCTCAGTAATTTTAATATCTGCTGATTTCAGTGTATACTAGCTTGGAATCCAGAATTCAGTCTCGTTTCTTTCTATGTTAATAGTCTCTGCATGCAAAAATGAGGTGACTTACCCTGACATGTGCCTATCAGTTCACTAAAAAATCCGCCGTTGAAATGTGAAGTCAGTTTCTTAGGATCAATTCTGACTATGCATAAAGTATCACATAACAGGTAGCCAATAACAAATTAACAGTGAAACTTGCTTTAATTTTCAGCATTGCCTTTAATAGGTTCCGTTTTGGTTCCATTTTACTTGTTGGAAACTTGTAACAGTAATGTCATATGAGGTCATCTTGTAATTGCAATGTACTAGTGCATATATTGAACTCTGCTATGGGACTTTTATATTGAACCTGACTGCTCCCAAAGAAACTTTAATATAAGTGAAAGTATCCTTTTTTCCTGGCTCTTTACATGAGATAATTTTCCTGCAATTCCTCCTTCACGTATTCAGATCATACAACCATGTGAACAATGTCCAAATTGTGCTATATTCAAATAAGAACAGCTAAAGTAACAAATTCAGACTGTAATGACATTATGGACTAGAGTTCCTTGTTCCCATCTCTGATATCATCACTGCAATAACCTTAATTTTAGACTAAAACATGTTTCTTGATATCTTAGGTATGGATTTATAACTAAAGGTTAGATCTTCTGGTGACTCGCCTGCAACACACACACCTCTTACATTTCATGGCATGTATGCTAATGTATAACATGTCTCGGATTACACCTGTTAAATGCATTAGTAAATAACAGTAAATAACTTTGCTTTGCTTAGAACAGTAATTTGGATTCTTCGGGGTTCCAAGCATAAATTTATTGGAGCTAGTTAAGAAATTCTCTTCAACCATTAGAATGCATCTCCATAAGTATTTAACCAATCCACCACTCCATATCTTGCATGTGTGTTAATGATTGTTTTCACTGATACAACATTTTTGCTTTAACTTTCATACTAAATGAAAAATACAAGTACAATGAATGTTGCAGTGCAGCTTAGATACAAAGTAGAGGGAGCAATAAAGACATTCACTGAAGTAATCCCACAAATAATAACTTTTTATTTCTACAAGATTTTCCTCTTTGTTTTTGGTAGGGGGAAAGAAAAGGAGGTATGCATCAAATAGCCATTTAAAATAAAGGGATTATTTGAATAGATGGGTGGGGAAACATTTATGTTATTTTAAATAGCAGAAAGTTGCTTTATGTGCAGGTGGATTGCTGAAGGTTTCCCTCTTCTGAAGGCCATCTGGGAAGTTAGTTTAGCTCTATTGATGTTTAAGATTCCTTCTTTCATCACAACCACATGCCAAGACAATAAGTAATTGAACTGCATGTTTTGCCTTTTTAAAAAGGTGTAATCTCCTTCTGAAGTGTAGAGAGATGTTTAGCAGGATTTTTCTAATTTATCTGTCATCACACCATGCAGGCGAGGTTCCAAGCCTAGACTGCAGTATCTCTTTATCATCTCCTTTTGATGAACACCTGTTTCTGGTGTACAAATGTGTATCTGCTGAGATGCAAAATTGAAATAATTTTAACAGTATAAGAATAATTAGGAATCTTTTTTTAAAGGTCCACCTGTTCAAAATACTGTTTTTTTATTTCTACATTATATATAACACATGTTTAGCAATTATGATTGCATCTGCATATTTTTTTCTGTAGTATTTTAGCCTAAAAATGAAATGATTTGTAATTTAAAAAATAATTCAGAACTCTGAAAATAATAATAAAAAGGTGTATTTAGGTATAGATTACAATTTGTCTACTGCTTTATAACATAGCTGTACATAGAACAAATAACATCTTTTAAAATAATAGATGTCTGTTCCATGTTTTCAAATTTAGAACAAGAAAATAGATAAATACAACTTTATTCACTATATACTATGTATGTATTATTTTGGGATAGGACCATTTTATTCATAAGATTAAAATGTCTTTCATGAAAAAAGTAAATACTGATTTTTTTTAATTATTTGATAAACAGTGATACATGGTCCACTTTAAGAATGGAAATGTATTATAGCACTTAAATATGCTTTAAACATGGATTGTTCATTAATTTTATAGTTTTAAAAGTGAATAATGTCTTATCCCATTTATTATTAAAATACAATTTGATCCTTCTCATTTGTTTTGCTATCAATTATGGAACAACTGAACAAGTTGTAACAATTGAAATTTCAAATAATACATGCACTTATAAATACCAAAATACATGCCCTAGTGAATAAGTTATGTTTCTTTATTATAGATCCTTATCTCTTTAGCCGGAGGCATTTTTAAGGCTGATTTCATCTTAAAGACTTGTCATTGATCTACCCTGCAGCAAAATAGAGACATATTTACAGTTAAAGTGTAATTTTAGTCTGTTACTATTTACATTTTCTAGTTTAATTTCCAAGTGAGATCTGAAGTATATCTAAACTAGTTAAATGTAAGTTTTTGAATATAAAATGCATCTCTGAAAATATATTAAGTAAAAATATGACAAATTAAGGGAAAGGAGAAACTTCATAAATATGTAGTTTTATTCTCACTAGTACTGTTTTTCATTCACTGAGGATATTGGGGAGTAACATTCCTACTTCACATATTTATGGGACTATTTGTTGATTCTTAATCTCCATCGCTTTCATTTTTTTAGTTAAATTATTTAACTCTTTTGAAGAGTTTTCCTACTAACTTCTATGCCTGTCTTGTGCTGCTACTGATCTCATGTAACCTTTTGTAGAAGGTTATTCCATTGTTTAATGGAACAATGGATTAAAACTCACTATTAACTATAATGAACACTGTAAATGGTAGTTAAGAATTAAGGTTTAAAAACAGTTTCCACCTTTCTTTCATCTGCTAAGCTTGCAAAGATTTAACCATTTGAAAAATTTTGCTCAACTAGTTTCTGCTCTCAGCCTATGATGTTCTATGTTTTATTTGCAAGTTGGAATAAAATATCTCCAGCCATTTTGTAGTTGAAGGCAGTGGATACAAAATACTTTAACTGTTTTCAGTATAGAGGGAAATACCAATTGTAAGAATTGGTTTTAAATGGGTTATAAAGGGAAAGGCTGAAGCATGGGCACACTCCTCTGTATAAATGAACACTTTTGCTTAACTTGGGGAAATAATTTAATGAAAAGTATGGAAGCTTCTTTTGAAGAATAGTCCTTTTTCAACATGCTCAGATTTTAGTAGAGCTTTATGATGTACTGTGTTTGAAAGATAAAAGAAATTTCTTCTCATGAGGAAATCTCAAACTTTTCTTGTTTTGAAGCATTCTTTTTGGTCTGTGTGTCATTCACTTTCATCACTTTTTTTCTAAAATTTACTATTACAAAAATTTGTCAGATGAATGAACCATTCCTAAACATAGTTTTACCTAGTCATAGTTTAGGTATATCTGACAGTCAGGTCATGATAGCAAGTTAATAGTTATAGGACCAGAGTAAACATGTAACTATAGCAAAGACTTTTTTTTTTTTTAATCTAAGATGGAATAAGAATATTACCAGAATAAAGAAAACATTATTTCTGTCTTTCCTTAATACTTTAAAAAGTCATTTGTTTAGAAACTGCCCTGGAAGGAAAAGAACCAAAGTGATAGTTTTAAAATTAAAATTAACAAACAAACAAAATAAAACCTTACCTGCTAATTAAAAAATAATAATAATAATTTTAAATACATATTAAAAATTGAAATACATATTAGTCTGTTTTTTCACTTCAAAATGACTAGGTTATCTTTGAATTGTATTCATTTTTAAAATCTCAAAATCAAAACAAATTATATGTGATCAAATATTAAGATATTATTTTCATGGTAATATAAAAACTGTGAAAAAATAAGCTTTAGGAAATCTGGAAAATACATTTTTCCAGCTTAAGATGGAAAAAACATAGAATAGAATAGAAAAAAATAAATTAATGAAAAATAGTTTGGATACAATTATAGCATGTTCTATGGAAGCATGCAGATAAGGGAGAGTCATGTATTTTTCCTTAATATGCCTGTATTTCTTAGTTCATGCTATTCTACATGTTTTAAGCTTACATTTAAAAATGAATTTCTTGTGTTGTTTTTTTTCCTATTGTAGTGATACAGATGTCACGGTGCAGACAGACACCTTGTCATGTTGAATTTAGTCTTGCGGAAAGGTGTCTCTAGGCAAACAATAACAGCAGCAAAAGTGGGACTGCCATGTTCCTACATGGCATTCTCTACAATGAGCACTTCACAGTCTACTTGCAACCATTTACAGTCAAACCTAATTAAACATAGGCACGTTTTTCTTTCTACTAAAAGCAAACAACGCATTTATAATTGTTATATTGTTAACTTCAATAAGAAGCTACAAACTGTGAAGGATGAGGTTCCAACAGCAAGGTGAACTCAGTGATATGTTGTATGTGCACAGAGTTTTCGATTTTGTGTGGTGTTTAACAGCTTCGCTAGTTAGAAAGTGAAAAGAAAAGTTTTGAAAATCCTAAAAATTTTGGCTTCCATTCCAGGATTTTCCCCTACTTGTTTCCATTATGAATGCTGTAGTTTAAGTTTTTTATATAACTTTCCTCTGCTGTCTTTCCGTTTTTTAAACTTACTACATAAATGAATGATGCTTTCTTTGTGAAGCAGATCTGGCTTGTTTGCAACTGAGTGCATGTGTCTAAGTATACAGAACTTAGTGGAAAAAAAGGAATTATGTTGGAACACTGACCCTTTCTGGACAGATGAAGGAAAGTTTCAAAAACTATGATAGAGGTGTACGGTTTCAAACAAGACTTTCTGGAAAAAAAAAAAGTGAACATTTCTATTTTAAAGCTTTGTGTGGCAAAGACTCTATGATAATATATAAATGTTTAAGTAAATTGTCAGCTTTATTGAGGAGAACTTCATTTGGCACTTAGTTATTATAACCATATACTGTCTACCTGTGTAAGGGTACAAGAAGTACATGGATGAAGACACCACGTTGACTCTGCATGGTGATCTCAAAGATAAGCAAGTGAAACTACAAGCTAGCAAGTGGAGTCAAAATGAAGAGTGAACATTAGCATTGCTGTAGAGTCTGCCTAGTTGATTTAGGGTCTTCTGTTCCATAATGTTTGATACTTTCTTCTCCAACTGGTTCTGATCATTTAAGTCAAACCATACATTTCTTTGGATGCTTATTCTAGGATTGATTTATTATTATCGTTTTATTATTTTTTTATTTATTATTTTCATATTATTATTTTTCATATTTTTCATATTTTCATGATTTATTATCATATTATTATTTTTTATTATTTATCACATTTTCTCATGACTTCTTTCACTTCACTGAGAATCAGCTCATGTACATTGATGCATGGTGAGATGCCCTTTCTGGGTTATTTTATGAGGAACAGTATCTCTTCTTGCTGAGGTCCTATCTGGAGAAATTCTGCACAATGTTTTTCTCATTACAAATTTATGAAACTAGTTCAAATATAATAAATACAGGATTATTATTTTTTATATCTGAAATATTTCCTTTCTTATTTACTGACCATTATAAGTTTGGAACCTGAAACTACTCTTGAAAGTAATCTTCTACTTAAGTGATTCATTATATGTACTGTGCTGAACAAAATCTTTCCTTTATTTCTCTTATGTGAATATTCACTTTTTTAGCACTTTTGCCTGCATCTTATTTTCTAAACTGTCAAATAACATCATTGTCTCTTTTGTTTTTCTAATTCAGATATAACATATTATGCTGCCCCCCAGTTACATGCATTAATTTTGGTGTACAATTTAGTGATTCCTGAAAACAATAAAGTGACTGTATTTCTTTATTTGCTTCCTTCTCTAATCTTTTCACCATAAGGTATGTCTGAGGGCATGACAATTAAAATACACACTAATTTATTAGAGCAATCAAGGTAATTTTCTCTTTCCAACCCATGTGACAATTCAAGGCCCAGCTTCAGAAACAGATTCTGTAATGCTGTAGTTGCTACAAATATAAGAATGTTCTTGGGACAGTTTTAATTCAGAAGTGTAGGGATAGAATCATAGAATCATTAAGGTCGGAAAAGACCTCCAAGATCATCTGGTCCAACCATCATCCTACTACCAATGTCAACCACAAAACTATATCCTGGATCACCAGGAAGCTTACAATGTCTACTAAAAGCTAAAACTTTTATCAGAAACCTGTTACGAGAATTTAGTATTTTTATTGTATTGATGCTTGAAGCTCTAGCTATTGGTCCAGACCCCTTTTTATATAACTTAATGTAGAAACACAGAAGAAAAAAAAAGCAGACCCTGACCCGAGGAACTTATAGTCAAACTAGAATCATGAACAGAGAGAGAATGAGGGTGTCAGAAGTCTTTCATTAGAGTGATTGAGAAAAATGATGCATTTGGGGAGGTGTCAAAGGGGAGGCATTAAGAGATATTAGAGATACCAGTTGGAGTTAGAAGAATGGTTTAAAGTAAGGAGAAAAAGGCAACCTTGAACTTATTTCTGAGAAAAGCTTTTATAGTAAACCTTTGAGTACTATGAAATTCAGTGGACAGTAAGTCTAAGCAGTTGAACTAAGGACACTGTCTTTCAAGAGTCATCTGCTCATTATTCTTTCCTGAATTGTTTTCGACAAGACAAAGATTTTAGTTTTGTCACTGCTGTGCCAAAATATGAATACACACACACAAAATCCCTATGTTTTCAGCAAGCCTGAATATTCTATTTGGAATTATATAAAGCTATAGATGCTGATGAATCCTGATTTGGATTTCATACTTTTTTTTTTTATGTATTGATTCATGGAAGATACAGTGTATCATTTTTAACCTTTGTGGTTGTTGGTGTTTTGGGACAGATACTGTAAAGAGCCTAACTGCATTTTTGAGTTATAAAATCCCAAGCCATTAAGGAAACATATGTAAATATTAAAAGGAAATCTACTTATTGTTCACAAACCTCTGGGGAAAGTGGTAATTGTCAGTAGCTTAATGATAAAGTACTTTGGATTATTTTGTCTGTTGTGTGGAAGGTTGGAGATACCTCCAGGAGGCTCTCCAAATGTCTGTGTGCTTCTCCTGGCTCTTTCCATCTCTTCTTGCTGTCTTCCAGCCTTTCTTGGCCTTCTGGGTGACCACAGAGAACCCCTGCTTCACCTGGTCCTTTTACACTACTGCTTTCTTACAGTGAAAAAGTCTGGCAGGGAAAATAATAGGAAAAATAAATGATATAAAGGATTGTATTAATTGCATTCTGTTGATAATCAGAACCTAAGTCAGTGGAACATTTTGCCTGGCAACTTTTTATAAATATTACTGTTTATGAACACCTTTGTAAATTTGTATGTAACTGACGGGTTTTGAATAAGAAGATTCACTTCTTTACCTGCTTCTAGAAAGTTGAAAAAGAATGAAATAAAAATTTTCTCAGAAATTTTCTTTAACCCTTCAGTTATCCAACAGGCCTTTGGCTGTCTTCCATTCAATGGAGGATGTTGCAATTGGTTTCTCCTACCTGCAGTCATGCAACCTTGTTTCGTGGGTGTTGGGCTGGGACTTGAGCAGGTTGCATGCTTTAAACTGAAGAAAATGGTGAAGTACTCTGGTAAACTTTATGCTCTTTTTTTTTTTTTTTTTTAAAGAGCCATGTAGAAAAGAGTGGTAGAAGTACAGATGGTTATTGTAGGTCATTAATAATATGTGACAGCGTCTGGTTGATTTTCCATTCCCACCCACCCCCTCAAAAAAAAGTATTGAATCTCAAGAAAATTTAATATTTTGCAGAAAATATCAGCCTTCCTCTTTCTAGAAAACTTGTTCAGAGAAGTCAGATTTTTTCAGCATTTAAAACTTTTTTTTTCTTGGGGCATGAAGAACATAATTCATCCAGTAGTGCTTATACTCACATGTTCTTTAACAGTGGAAGAAGATGCAGTGGGAAGGGCTGCAGAGAGAGGCAGAATAAGATGGTAGTTCATGCTGTGAAAGACAATTAGGGTGAAAACTATTCTGGATGCATAATCAGTTATTCAGTAAGGTGAAAGGCCACTAGTAAAGTATGAGGTCTGAGGGAGGCCAAAAATCAGCTCCCTTTGCAGAGAGATAGGTTTTATGGTTTGACATAATCTGTCAGAAACCCATCCCACATGAAGATGCACAAAATGAGTGGACATTTGTAACAGAAAGGAGGACATGAGGGCACGTAACCACACCCTCACAGTATCACAGATTTCTAGGTTGGAAGAGACCTCAAGATCATCGAGTCCAACCTCCGACCTAACACTAAGTACTCCACTAAACTATATCGCTAAGCTCTACATCTAAACGTCTTTTAAAGACCTCCAGGGATGGTGACTCCACCACCTCCCTGGGCAGCCCGTTCCAATGCTTAACAACCCTTTCGGTAAAGAAGTACTTCCTAACATCCAACCTAAAACTCCCCTGTCGCAACTTTCGCCCATTCCCCCTCGTCCTGTCACCAGGCACGTAGGAGAACAGACCAACCCCCACCTCTTTACAGCCTCCTTTAAGGTAACTGTAGAGAGCGATAAGGTCGCCCCTGAGCCTCCTCTTCTCCAGGCTGAACAAGCCCAGCTCCCTCAGCTGCTCCTCGTAAGACTTGTTCTCCAGACCCCTCACCAGCTTGGTCGCCCTTCTCTGGACTCACTCGAGCACGTCCGTGTCCTTCCTGTAGTGAGGGGCCCAAAACTGAACACAGTACTCAAGGTGCGGCCTCACCAGAGCCGAGTACAGGGGCACAATCACTTCCCTAGACCTGCTGGCCACACTGCTTCTTATGCAGGCCAGGATGCTGTTGGCCTTCTTGGCCACCTGGGCACACTGCTGGCTCATATTCAGCCAACTATCAACCAATACTCCCAGGTCCCTCTCGGCCAGGCAGCTTTCCAGCCACTCATCTCCCAGCCTGTAGCTCTGCTTGGGGTTGTTGCGCCCCAGGTACAGGACCCGGCACTTGGCCTTGTTGAACTTCATACAGTTGACCTCAGCCCATCGCTCCAGCCTATCCAGATCCTCCTGCAGAGCCTTCCTGCCCTCGAGCAGATCGACACATGCACTTAGCTTGGTGTCATCTGCAAACTTACTGAGGGTGCACTGGACGCCCTCATCCAGATCATCGATAAAGATATTAAAGAGGACCGGCCCCAGTACCGAGCCCTGGGGGACACCACTAGTGACCGGCCTCCAACCAGATTTGACTCCATTCACCACAACTCTCTGGGCCTGGCTATCCAGCCAGTTTCTAACCCAGCGAAGCGTACGCCAGTCCAAGCCCCGAGCAGCCAGTTTCTTGAGGAGAATGTTGTGGGGAACTGTGTCAAAAGCCTTACTGAGGTCAAGGTAAACCACATCCACAGCCTTTCCCTCATCCACCAAGCGCGTCACTTGGTCATAGAAGGAGATCAGGTTCGTCAAGCAGGACCTGCCTTTCATAAACCCATGCTGACTGGGCCTGATCGCCTGCTTGCCCTGCAAGTGCCGCGTGATGACCCTCAAGATAATCTGCTCCATGAGCTTTCCTGGCACAACATTACCTCAACATTACCCCCTTCTGCAGTGGATGGGCCAAGAGGTATTCTCACTGTTCGGGAGCTCCAGCCACCCAGGGCTGGAGTTCTTGATTTTGTAAGGCAGGAGAAACTGAAGGTAGGCTCAGCTAGTCTAGTGCCTGCAAACGTACAGGAAAAAGCACAAATCCATCCTTTCTTTGTGATGGTGGCAGGACAGATCATTACAGATTTGAATTTGATGGGTACTGTATGTCATGTTGTCTATCCAAACCAAACCATCCATTACTTGAGCAATGATAATGGAAGATCCGCTTGACTTAGGGTACTAACTGAATAAAATTTGGAAAATTGGCTCTGTATTAGGAAAAAAATATATAGCATGGAGTTGATTTGCTTGGTTTGATCAATGACGCCTGATACAGTCACTGTAGCATGTGTTATGTCTTAACTGGATCAGAAAGCACTTTGGAACTGAGGTTATACAAGAATTTTCTTACTTTGTAAACTTTCTCATTTGAACAAGTGAAGATTTTTCAGTATGTGGGTTCCAATCTGCTGTATACTGACAGGTATCTTTATTAGTGGAAAATGCTAAATGTTTTCGACTAGTCAGAAGTATGAAAACTACCCAGATTCCTGGTAAATGCTGTCAGAAAATAATTACACATCACATTGTGTAGTATGGTACTTAAATGATTCTGTTCCCTGGGATCATATCTAGTGATTTGAAAGTTTAAACCTGATTTTTTAAACTTTCCAGAATAAAATGTGTGGATCCACACACTCCTGTTCTGAATTACAGGATGACATGTGAACTATTTATTCAGTTACAATTTTTATGAGTACCCAGTAGAATTGTGGATTCCTTTTATTGCGATTCTTTCAAAAAGTGCAAAATATTTGTTTGAATACAGATAAGACAAAATACTTAACCCAGCCATGCGACACCTAACATGGTCTTCCTTATCTCTATCATATTAAAGTAGCAGGTCAAATTAGAGAACCCACATCTAAATATTTCCCGTATTGAAATGCAGATCTGGGACAACTCAAATTTTCATTGAGATTCCCATTGGATTTTTGGTCATCCTTAATTTATACTTACCGTGTTGGTAAGAGCAAATGGTCTAGTTCTAAGGGAGCTTGTTGGAATCCCAGAAGCACCTGGTCTACTGCATTATTCCATGCAGCGTCATATATCTTTTGGGTGCTGCTGAGACTTGTTCAGTAATGATACTAATATTTTGTAGCTTGGGTTGTTTGAACTCATCTTGAAGTGTAAAATGAAACTATATCAGAAAGATCCGAAGACTCAGTAGGATATGGCAGATTCTGGTCATAGTATTGTGGGAAACGGTTCCAGTTTAAACAAAACAAAGTAAAACAAATCCTTTAAAGCTAGAGAAATAATCATTAACTCTTTTGTGATACAGTATTTCTTTGGTTCAGAAGATATCATCTTCTATTATCTCTGCTTTAGGGTTTCAAGAGGGCAGAAATACACGTGGTACTTGCTCTGCCACCTTAAACTTTGACTGAGGGAGGCAAGGGAAATGCTTAGAGCAGAGTCATGGGAGGGCAAGGTTTTAAATAAAAATTGCATTGCAACACAATGCAACTCTTCAGGAGTATGTATCCTGTATAATACAATCCCTGTCCCTGAAATCTTCAAGGTGACCTCCCACTTGTGTTGAAAAAAAATCTTTGGGAGGGACCACCCGGCTAGGAACTGGAGCTGTAAGTGTTGCGTTGTAGGTCTAGCAGAGTTCAGGAATGTCCCTGTTTAGATTGCTTTGTATTTTTTGTTTTAATTGTTCTCTCAGTTCTGAATGAAAAAATGAACAATAATAGAGCTGTGTGAGATTGAAATATATGAATCCATAATAATTTCCCTCGGCTTTCAAGAAAGCTGAAGAGTAAATATCAAACCACTCAGAATTAGAGATCTCTAAGTCTTCTGTCTCTTCTGACCCTTTTTAATTCTAGTCTTACAATGTAGGTGCCACATTGCTACAAAGCAGCATTTAAAGTGATCTGAGAGCTATTGTGGTGGTTTTGGGTCATCAGCTACAGAGAGCTACTTTTAGGCTAGCAATTGTTCGTTCCCCCTTTCTGTCTCCTAATTTTCTTTCATTTTTTTGCACATAGTTTGGTGTCTTTTGTACAGTAAGTTTGCTCAGGGTTTATAGCTATAAGTTATTTTCTTATTTGTTCTCACTATTTTAAACTTAAATAATAGAGAACGCTATGCCAAATGAAAATAAAACCAATTCTGTTGTGAAACTATCTCAGGAAAATTTGTTTCACAGGTTCATATTTTAATAGAAACTCTCATATTTTAAACTTATTAATGACAAATATTCTAAAGTACTTTATGGTAAATTTTACATGGATAAGGTAGAAACAAATGTGAAAAAATTAAGACTAAACATTTTCTGCGGTCACATTAATGTCAGACCTCCTATTATAGTTTATGGCATTTTCAGAACAAACAGGCTAACAGCAAACATGTCTGTTGAAGCTCTCTTCTGAAAATGTTAGCTTTGGCATTTCCTCAATTTAAGTACTGTGTATCTTGCTGTATTTTCTACATTTAAAGTCAGATTCTCTTCTCCCCTGCCTTCAATGCAGTCAGCATCTCTTTAATTTTTTCCAATAATATTGCAGTACTTCAGTACTCATTTTAAAGATAGATGGATTTTTTTTTCTTGTAAAGAAGAACATTGTGGGGTAAAAAAAAAAAAACCGCTGGATGTGATTTCAAAAAATGTCAAAATATGTCAAACGCAGAAACCACTCAAGGGTTTCATTAACTGAAGCTTTGGTGATAAGTGTCATCTTGTCAAAGACCCACCCATCTCTCCCAATACATTACCAAATGTACTAATTTCCTTGCTGAGCTTGATGTTTATTGTATAGCTGAAATTGAAAATGGTCGGTAATGGAGTGAGCTTCAATCCAAGACCAATTCTGAATCTAAATTACTTGCTTCTTTCAATAGCATTGACAGAGGAGAGCTTTGTGCACCTTGTACCTAATCAACCCTTACTGTGACCCTAAATTCAGCAGTCTTCAGAGATTAATAATAAAATCCTCAGTTCAAACAAGTATTTGCCCTGAACAAGTTGCCCATTTCTTATGCTGAAAATGAAAGGATGTGACATTTTTTAAAGCTCTGCATGTTGTGGACCCTAACTAATTTTTGATCTTTGACCTATGAAGGCAGTTTTCTGAATAGAAATCCCATTTAGACTTGAGGTATGCTTTCTTAAAGAAAGTATGTTTTTTGAAGGAATAGTTTTAATTTTATTCTGTTCTAAAATAGAAATTGAATGGTGACTTCTATTTACAGGTGTCAAATTAAGTACTGGAGGGTATTATTTTATCCAGAACCAAGTATAATTCTGTAAAAGCCCAAAGAATTAAAGGTAATACAGGGATAGGTATTTTCACTGTATTTTTTTTTTTATAGATAATAAAACCATTTCAAGCTAGTGATGTATCCAGTTCCAAAAGTTTTCACTAGGTTACAAATGTTTGAGAGCAGCTGCATCTTGTTTGTAGCTGTTTTCCTTCAGTAGAGGGCATTAGTGAGATATTTGATATAGCTCATAACTATTTGTCTACTAAATGGATGAAAAATGTGAGTAAAAGTTGAGAGATTAACAGTTCCTTGCATAACTATTTGCTTGTATCAGCTAGTGGATTTGTCAGTGAAGCTGTGTAGAAGGACATCGTTCACCTTGTGTTTTGCAGAAACCTTCATTTTTCTCAACTTTTTTTTGTTTTGTGGGTGTCCCTTGGCTATAGTATCCTTCCTCCAGCCAGCGGGGCCCTGCCCATCTCTCTTGGGGTGGTTGGTTGAAGTGGAGCAGATGGGTTGTGAAGCACAGTCCCAGTTGCTTCAGAGGTCAGAAAGAGCTGGTTTCAATGAGATTACACGTTATGGACCCAGTAAACCATATCACTGTATGATACAGTACAGGAGCGAGTAATTAGGTACACTAAAAGTAATAAATGGTATGGTTTCATATTCCAGTACCTTCCTTATTATCGCTCCTGTACTGGAGTAATAATAATCTGAAGGCATTTTTGGGAAAGCACCAACGCTTGTATCATTCTTGCTCAGCATTCTGCACATTGAATGTGGTTATTGGTTTAGGGGTCACTGCCTGACACTAGACTGTACTTACCCTGCATTTTTGGTGTGTAATTTGTCTTCTTAGAAACAGATTTTAACAGAAAAACACATATTTCTATACTTCAAGGGCAATTTGTTGGATATTTAGTGAACTGCTGCAGCATTTATTTTTGAAGAAGCTGCAGAATACTTTATATTAATCTAACTTGTTTTATCACCCAGTGGAACCCCCTGATTTCTCAGCTTTTTTTCTCCATCACTATTCATGCCTCATTCATTCCCTGCTTTTCTATTGCTCTTGTGAGTGATAGTTACTTGGGTAACCCATACTGTCCTCAGATTGCTTCTATATGCCTGTTTATGAGACTATACCTATAAAGTGGTGTAGATCACTGACACATCTGAACTCCATCTTGTCATAAGCCTCCCATATTTTATTCTAATCAGATATTACCTGGTTCATTAACATCTTAACATGGTCCTGGCTATGGCTCAAATATCATGTGATTATTACTTGCTTAACACAAATCACAGACTGACCAAATGACTCCATCTGATAAACATTTCAAGTATTTTATTGGCCCGTGGTTAGTGGGGGGCAGCTGGGTGGGTGTGGGCTTTACTGAAGCCAGATATGATGTGAGGCTTTATTCAGGAAGACTTAATCTGTACCTGCAGAGCACTATGAGAATTTATAACTCCATTTAATCTATGTATGCTCATTTATGAGTGCTTGGACACAGATGACTTTTGGTGCTCCAAGTTGTTGGTTTTTTTTTTTCCATTTATTTTTAACAGTAGCTATAGGGTAAGCTCACCTCCAAAATCAGTTCCTGTGGGAAATGTAAATGTGTATGGACATAAATATCTTGTTTTTTTTCTCTTACTCGATTGAACCTGCATATTCTTGTGGATGTCTCCATGTTTTATCTCTTCATATTTCACTCATGAGACAATATTTTTGAAGGTATTCCCAGAAAATGTAAACTTTTTCCTTTGTTTTGGAAGAAGTTTCATTCAGCTTGCAGTGAAAGAGCTGTGTGCAAACTTTACTTCCAACAGTTGCTGCATCTGTTTTTCTGTCTGGAATTTCCCAGCTATTTGATTTCATTCACTAATGAAGTTTGTAGGAAAAGATGTTCCTCCTCTTAGCTTATTTAAACATCTTGCACAAAGAAAATCTCTTTGAGAGGTTTATGTATCCTTGTGAGCTCTGAGCTATGTATTACCCTTGCAGCTGTAGGGCTTAAAAGTTAGATGTTGACAGATCTTCCCAAAAAGCTTTGCAGCAAAACAAAAATAGTTACAAGATCCTTTGGGAGCAGTCTTTAGAACTGATAGTTCTCATACAAATTTCAATGATGACGTTTGATCTCCAGCCACAGTATGTTAGCAAGTGGACTGATGGAGGCTGGGTGAAAGATCTTGAATGGTTGCCTGTTTCAGGTACTGCAATTAATTTCTTGCTGTGGGTGCTGGCCAGAACTTACAGTCTTTCTGCTCTAGGGCTGAACTGGTGATAGTTTTTGTTGTTATATATCTTTCTTATCTTTGGGACAGTTTGTTGAAAATATGCCTTGATTCACGCCCCAGTGTGGATTTGTGGATCCTTCTATGGCAGCATATTTCCAAGGTATTGATGCTTATCAAGTCATTGCTGAGGTATGATGAAGGAATTAATAGATCATGTTCTTCTTGGGAGTATAGCTTCTATGGAGCCTTCTTTCAGGTTTGGACTTGCATTTTCAAGAATTGGCTTGCTACCCTAATGAATCTTACCCATTTGAACTTCACATCTTCAGTGTTGGATGGTTTCCAGCAATAATCTGTGTATGCTCACGTTGGTTAAGATGAGTTCTACTCAGTAGCAGGAACCAGGCATTGTGCACATCTGAATGTACTGATTACTTTTCTCTGAAACTTTTTCCAGTTATTGGGGATAACTTTCTAGACCTGACAAATAGAGATTTTTTTTTAGCAAGTATTTGGAAGTAATTTGCACTTTTTCAATTTCTTGTAAAAAGGTGTGTTTTTCTACCCTGCTTCCCAGAGGTTTTTTGTTTATTTGTTTTGTTGTGGTTGGTTGGTTGGTTGGTTTGGTTTTGAGCCCGGATGTGATCTCTAGCTCCAACTGAGATTCCATCCCAAACTTTTTGTGGATTATCACATTTCCAGGAAGAAGGATCACACCATTAAGGATAATTCTCCCTATACACCTTTTCTCTTAATAGAACAAGCCTTACCCAACACAGTCCCTGAATTCTGTATGAGATGTGTAGCATGAATATACTATATACAACACAAATTACTTGCATCTGGTTTTGTGCACTACACTAAAATTTCTGTTAGGCATAACATTGCATACAGTAAGCATTTTATTAAAATCTTCAGTTAGTGTCTTATATATAATTTTACAGGCTATAACAGGTGGTAGTAATAGACCTAATTTTCATGCTGTCTAGTCAGTTAGCAAACCATCACCATGGATTTTGCTATCCGATAGTTGATCATTGCATCAATTATTCATCTGAGCTGAAAATATAGCTGGCTAATAGATGTCACAGTCAATTTTCTAGCACAAAGCTTGTAACAGAAATGGTTATCTATTAGTGTACAATAGGCGCTGAGCTAGATTCAACAAATGCACAACAGATTTAGAGAGACTGAAAAACTTGCAAGGATTACTAATGTTTCTTTTTCTTGAATGTTATGAGACTATGGAAAGTAAAGGAGAGATCTTTGGATCTCATAGGTTTTGAAATAATTTACCTTTCCCTAATCCTTAGCTGGGTGAGCTGGAGGATTTGTCATTTGGGCAATTTAGCTGCATATTTGCTGTGGATTTTGTGGATTTTAAGAAGTAGGTAATGCTAGTGTAATGGTGGGCAGATGTGATGGTCACGTACAAAGGCTTCAAAGGAACCCTGTAAATAAAAACAGCAGCAAAACTTTATGCCACACTTAAGGATTTGAGGAACCTCTTTTTAGTTGGTTGCATGTTTTATTTTCAAAGTTAATTTGTTTTTATTCTTGTAATTTTACATACATTTCATGTTTTACCTATTATGTTTCATCATGGTAAAACACCAAAAATGGGGTAGAAAAGAATGAACACAGAGCATGTATATTTTTAAAAGTTCTGAATTTGGATGGATGGACTTGTTCATGGCAACAAGCAGTCATGCCAAGAGTCCATGGCTATCAATAAAACTGAGTGGTTAGCAGCTCATTGGTTTCAGGGTTTCAGTAAAGGATTCATTTCCAGCCTTAAATTTCCCTGCCGATGTATTACTGTTCAGTTTTGACGCCATCAAAATGACGAAGCTCTACAAAGAGGGTGATAGGGGAGAAGAGGTAAGAAACTATTGAAAAGAGAGCAGAACTTCAGCTGCTTTTACAAACTGCAGAGATGCTGGACGGGTTAAAAGTCCAGAAAGACGTGCAGAAATTGTGGTCTTCAGCTGCTTTTGTTACAGAATTACTGAGGTGTCTGCACTGTGTGGTTGGAGCCTCATTATAATACCCATTGTACATAAACAGAAAAATAGAATGTCATCACCCCCAAGTTTTTGCAATCTCAATAGGCAGTCAAATGAGAGAGGGAGAATGGAGGAGGTGATTTGCCAGAATCATACTAGAGGTCTAGAAAATACTTACTCTGTCAGTAACAGAGCTGCAATAATATTGGAGTCACAATGGAAAACTTATTCAATAAACAATATTGTTTTACTCAACTGGCCAAGTGAATACAGTCAATTTAATCGATGCAATTTTCAAAAGAAACTGCAGACTTTCATGTATCAGGGCTCCCAATGACCACTATCAAGAATAACATATAGATAACGCTGTAAATTTTAATGTAACATTAGCTAAAGGTAAAAGCACTTTTAAGAAAATAACTGCTTAAATTCTCTTATATTGTATCAACTGTCCCTGCTTCATTTTCAGATTAATTAAAAAATATGTATATTACATTCTAGGAGATACTTTTTGTTCTTACCTAAGGGAAACTGAGACAAAGTTCCGTGACATTGTGTTGATAGAGGTAATATTATCTACTGTTCCAGAGGAAAAAAACATAAAGATGGATTTAAACCTATGCCTTGGAGTTTTGTTTCTTTCTTCCTTTTTTTTTTTTTTTTTAATCTCTCTACTGGACCCCTAGTATTGATTGAACACGTTTATTTCTGAGGCTTAAAATGAGAATTTTCTCAATAAATAGAAACAGCGGTAACTACATTTTGTGGCATTTATGGATATTTACAGCTGTTTGGTTAATAGTAGTGTTTACAGCTACTGTCAAAAGCTTTACTTATTAAAAAGCCTGAATACTTTAACAAAAGATCACAAAATAAAAAGTGACTTGGAATACGCTCTTATAAGAGTATGTGTATGTAGCCTTGTGACAATGCTTTGGTGGGGAGTAATTTAGACAAAGTAATGAATGTAGGGGTCTGGCTAGTAAAGTTCTATTAATGCTGTGGTTAGTCTAACACCGAAAATTTCTTATTAAATATTTGGGGAAGGGGGTGTTGGATATTTTGTTATCATACCTGTCCTTGGTGTATTAAATAGTGTTAAATCCTCAGCAGGTGTGAATTAACATTGCTTTATGAACATTAAAATGACAACAATGACTTAAGCTCTCTGAGCATCACCATTTAGATTTGAATTAAGCATTTTTAGTATTTCAAATTTTGCTTTAGATACAATCATGAACATGTACAAAACCAAAGGGTATTGTTAAGGTGGTAAGATGGTATGTATCTTTATAGCCTTGCGTGTAGTCCCTCACATGAGTATTTTCATAGTTTCTTATTCTGCTTCCCCATGCATTTTGCTGATGATACCCAAGAATGACATGTTGTGAATGAGTGTTCTTAACTCAGTTGAGTAGATAGTCTTTCCAGGCACATCTGCCCAAGCAGTTTGTCAGATGCTCTTCTCTGTCCACTCCACAGAGCAGTACAGAAATAATATATATATATATTATATATATGTGTGTGTGAGCATATAATGTATTCATTTTTAGTTGTCTTGATTTCGTACAAAGCTGTGCAAGATGATATCCATGGATTTGTAGAAATGATAAGAACAGAGTCTTGCAGGTAAATATGGGAATATTAGAAGTCATGAACTGAACTTATTTCTAGCAAAGACTTGAAGATGCTTCAAGAAATGAATGTGAAGTCTCCCAAATGGAATTCCTCACCTCAAATCACAAAGGTTATTCCTTGACAACCACTGACAGAGTAACAAGATAACTGTAATGAAAAATACATTTTTGAATAAACAGCTGGGGACAGCCAGAGCCATTGAAGAAACTATAGATTTATCCTCTCTTTTGGCAATAAAACTTATCTGGTGTTCACCATGTTCTTTCAGTAACAAGACTACAAAAATAAAATTAGACTCAGTAGGCCAGCATCTTATATGGGATCAGTATTGAGATGCCAAAAATGAAGTGGTATCTTGAAATGAAAATAATTTCTTCACCACACATGTAAAAAAATGTTAAAATTTTGCACCAGTCCATGGTAAATCCTACAGATTCTGCTTGGATTCCCTTGGATGCCACTGCCCTCTTCTATGGACACAGGTTATCTACTTGAAGAATGGGGAGACAGGGGCATGATAGATAAATAACCTATTGTTGGAGGAAACTGTCAAACAGCACTTCTGGAATAAAGATGTCAGGGGACACAGATGGGACATTGCAGCACGCAGGCCTTTGTTGCAAGTTGTCTTCCTCTTCCACAGCATTTGGGATTCACAGTGTTTCTGAATCTGTTCAAAAACAGATTTTCTGGTTCTTCCAATGGAACAATCTCTGACACCATTTCAGTGACTTTCTCATTTTATTTCCTCTGAAGAATTTTACTGTAGTTTTGTCAAAAGAGGTGACATGTTACACTGTAAAATCTGTGTGTAAAAAGTTGATTGTCTTTAGATACTCATTACCAAATGTCAGAGAGAAAGTGCTGCAAATCAAGCAGCATGAGGGAGGTGAATCAGATGCTTTGTATGCAGGGAATATCCAGGAGCTCTATTGACAGGAATTAATCTTTATTCCAGCAGACGTTATTAGAGGGAACCTAAAATATACTTGCAAGAGCAAATTGGCTTCTGGTGCTTCATGGCCTTATTCAGTGTCAGTGAGAAACTATTTGAAAGTTTAATGCTCTTGTCTTAGTCCTCTTCTTTTTCAGAGGTCAGACCCAAAACTTTTGCGATTAGGGTTATTGGGGGATAAAGTCCACTCCCTGTATTTGGTTTTAAATCTGCTACTGTAGAAAGTACCAGTGGGGTCTACTGACCATCAGGAGGATGAGAACTATATAATCAGATGCATGCTGATTATATACTCCAAAAGAGTATGTAACTTGTCTGTTCATCACTGGCTCAACAGAAATATCAGATATTCTTTCATACAGCCCTTTTTACCCAATTCATCTAACAGAATTTACCAGAAAAAAGAAAAAAAGAAAAAAAAAAGTTAATTCAGGAGAAATGTACCATGTCAGGACAAATTCTGACAGCATCCAAGTAGAGTATCTGAGACACAACCAGCAATTACTTAGCCTCAGTCTTGGCTCTAATTTCAACTCAATTTCCAAGTTTTGAAATTATTTTTGCAGTTTTGCTCATCCAACACTAAGTCCATATTTCAACAAACTTATCAAAAATTTAATAAAGCCTCCTTTCTGCCATAGATAGGAGTTTTCCTATGGCTCTTTTGGTAGCAACTTTCAAAGCAGTTTTTCTGACTTTGAGACTGGTCTATGCTTGATGAATCCTCAAAAGCTAAATACTTGTGCAAGTTTATAATTGAATTTTACCTAAGTCAGTTTTCTGGTTGTGCTTTCCAGACTTCATTAACATTAAACAAAGCAAATTTTCATGGGTCAGGTGCTGCAAAACCTTACCCATTTACTTAAATATGATCAGAGAATTTTGAAGGGCACAGTTTTCTTACATGTTTTGTAAATAATTAGATCACAGAGGTGAAGTTGGTTAGTCTATATGTGGAGAAGTATGAACTAATATTTCTCCTCTGTTTCAGGATCGAGTCATATTCCATAGGGCAAAGGTGACCTGCATTGTGTGATATAGATTCATTTTTATTATAGAGTTTTCTCAGAGTTTGAACTCTGCTCTTGCATTCACAAAACACTACATAGCAGACATAGCACACCATTCAGCTGCTCAATTTGGCAAAGCAGTGCTCTGCTTGCTGATTAAATAGCATGCCATTGTCAGCTTGCTTAGATGAGAAACTATCGTGGAATGCTTTCACACTGTTTCATAAGTAGGACTACTTCGACGACATTCAAAGAAAAAATGAAAGTTACTTACCTATAACTACATTTATTATTTTTTTTCAAAATGGATTCTACATGTTCACACTCCCCATCAATCTTCCCTTTGTCAGATTCTTAATTTTATTCTTGTACTTAGGTAGGCAGCACTCGTTTAAGTCGTTGAGTGTCACATCCCCTATATGTTCTTGCATTCAAAACACTTAGGGATGAGGAGAAGAAGGAAGGGCAGAACTCCAAAGCGCTGCAGCACATGCTTCCATGGGAAGAAGCCAATGTCAGAGAACTATCTGGCACAGATCCCATGAAAGCTGTTGTGAGGAGTGATTAATCTTATTTTATTCTACAAAAATGGGTCTCGTTAAGTTATAAAGTATTTTGTATAAATCTTCTCTATTTTATAGACACTTTATTTTCATCTAAAAAAGGTTGCTATTATGAAGTTCTGGGCAGCTGGGGAATCTAAGGTTCTGTGAAACTGTAGAATCAGTTAGTTGTTGGTTTTGCTCAAAAGAAGCTATGTCTTGAACAAATATTGGAGATGGCTGCTCAATTTTTAGAGGTGATACTTAGCATTGCAAAGTTGAACATCAAGAAAAGGACTGTATAAAAATATATTAAAGGTACACAGTGTGTTTACCATGAACACGATAACCTTATTGTTACTGGAGCTACTGATTAATTCTCTTATCAGGTAGATATTCATACACAGCTGCCTGTTAATTTTGTGAGGTTACTGTTCAGCTATTGTTATACTATGCACCAATCTCAGCGCTGAAAAACACAAAAAGAAGTTGTGGGGTGGGGAGCAGAAAATAGGTTAAGAAACTGTAAAGCCTGGATTTACAATGCAGCATGATGAAAGTTTTTAATCATTTTTATATCCCAATTTTTATAGTGTCATCTACGTTATATCAGTATGTTGTGTTACCCCATAAAAGTATAGAGTGAAAATAGAAATCTGAGTAATGGGGTAAATGCACATAATGAAAGGAGACTTCAGGCACATCATGGTGCTCCTCCAGTCCTATGACCACTGTGTGCTCATCCACTGTGTTAGAGCATCTTAAACATCTTTAACTTGCACTTATTTCATGGTTCAGAAGGGCTCCAAACTATCCTAGGGCAGAAGTATCCTGGAGGGGTGTTGTGGACATGCTCCTTTTTATCAACTCACTTTATATTGCTAACTGGCAAGAAGGATAATGTACGGTATTAATTCCATCAGCTTTATACTCCAGGGGATTATACTTATACTAACCTGGTACTTCTGGGATTAGATGTTTTAGCATAAAGCTATGTTGTATCAGCTGTACTTCGCAAAGTGGTGACCACTTTCAAGGAGAAGCCAGCTCAGTAAAACAGTATGTTCCAGGGTTTACAGCTGCCCAAAATAAAATGTGTTATGTTCTCAGAGAGTGCAGTGAACATATTTTACTGATTTTAAACTACTTGCTTTTAGTTTTATATACAATTATAAAATCAAGAAGTTAATCTAAGTCTTAAGTTTTAAATCTTTTACTTTGGAGTTTTTTATATTTTTCAGGATGTGATAACGTGATCTTTGGAGTAACTGGTTAAGCTCTGGCTTGAAAAATCCTTAAAGCCAGATCCTTAGCACATATAAACTGCTGCATCTCCTCTGACTTCAGTGGAGCTAAGCTAATATGCCTCAGCTATAAATGTAACACTATTCAAATTAGTAAGTGAAATATTTCCATGTTTAAAATCTGTAGCATCTCAAGAAATCAACATTTTGGTGAAATGATCCAAACTATACCATATATCACCATAGAAATGAAAGTTCCCTGTTTATTTATATTGTTTCAATAACATTGCCACATTTTTTTGGGTGGAGGGATGAGAGCAGCAAGGAGATAAGAAAGAAAAATTTAATGACTATGGTGAATGTAGTATGCATACAGCATATGTTTTTTTGTTGACTTTTTTTTTTTTTTTAGTACTGCTTTTGTAAACATTACCAGTTGGGAATTAATTTTATGCTTCTTAATGCTAGTCCATGCTGCTTCAGTTCTAACAACAATTTGAATGAGATTTTTATGGAAAAAAGAAGGTTTACCCAGTTCACATCTTGGAGGCTACAGTATGTTTAAACAGATATATTTTCTTTTAGTCTAACCTTGTCTGGAAGATATAGGAAAACTAATTTGCCTTATTTACATATGGCACAATCTATCCAGTATTCAAGGGTTTGTCAGAAACAGGAACATTGTGCATTTCCATGGTAACAGATGGCATGCTGACAGTATCTGGCTCGTTGCAGCTTCGTCTAGGCAGGCCAGCAATTAATCAGCCATCTACATGCACAAAATTCTTTGTGAGTGAATGGCACTGCTCCTCTGTAGTGCTGCCTGTGCTTTTACAATTTTTGTATTCCTGCAGGGCGAAGTACTTTTTTGTCTCTTATGCTCATTTTCTGTACCTTCCAAAAAAAAATCAGTAAAGGATATGAAAATGGAAACAAGTCTGCACATAATTTAGAAAAGACATTATTTCTTCAGCATATAAGATGCATGGGGCTCTTGTTTTTATTCCATTGCTTTGCTTGTTTCCTTTCCCTCCCTCCCTTCCTACTATTCATAGGTTTTCTGTGCAATATGCCTCTTTCAACCTATTTGACATAAGCTAGGTTTTTGCAAACAGGTAATTCTCCCAAGGTGTGCAGAAAGGGAGTGGTCATCTGGATGGCTGGTCTAGGGATTTTATGCCAACAGGAGCATTGTGGTTAAGGAGGACAGCCTTGAACAACATGCTAAAAACCCCTCATCACCTTTTTAAAGAATGGCATCTTAAATCTCACTGCCCTGCCCCGCTAGCAGCTGCTTTGCACTGTCAGGGCTGGGGAACTGATTGTGACCAATCTTCTTCATAATTAATGCAAGACTCAATTTCTCAGAGATCTTTTACTCTATCACTGAATGTGCTGTGGGAGAAAACAAGCTCCTTAGGATATTTTCTTACTCATGCCTCTGCCTAAGGCAGAGCTGGGTTAGAGCTTTGCTCCTGGTATTCATAGATGTAGTTCCTATTGACAGCACTTCATATCCAGCTGCATAACAGCATCCTTCTCCCTTCAGTTTTTGGAGGGATCATTCGTGGATTTGCCTTTTCAGGATGGTATTTTCTCAACTGCTGCTTTACAAAGTTCTAAGAGGAGTATCAGCATTTCTGTCTTTGATTTCAAAGTCATGGGATGTGAGATTTCAGAGGGTTGTCCTGGTGAACCTGGAATCTGGTGGCCTATGAGCTGTCAAGGTCAAAATATTTGCAGTGCAACCGGATCTGTGAATTTTGTTTATTTTTTTAAATCTCTCTGATAAGTTCATAAGTTTTGTCTCTGAAATGAATCTGTATGTTGAATAGTATTAACCTTTTTGAGCTAGCCTATAGGCAACCAAGGCAAATATGAGTTTTGTCTTTCTTAAAGGATTAATTTATCCACATATAGCAGTTTTAAGAATGATTTTTTTCTCAAATATTTACTTCATAGTATAGCTGCATTTCTTATTGCCACTGAGACAATTAACAGCAAGAATTTCGGCCTTAGTTGCAGCAAAGTTCTAGTTATGTGACCTAAGATGTCTAAAAAGAATATTCAAGACTAGTCTTCGCTCTTTTGCTTCGAAATCGGTTATGTTTTGGACAAGTTACAAATATCCAGCCTCAGTTCTAAAGAAGTCGTGGCGCATGTTATTTTAATGGTAAGGTCATGTTTGTAGTCAACTCTCTTAGTCTTCGTTAATCTTTTGTACCAGTTTGTCACGTCATGTCAAAGGTGTTTTATGCTTGTTATGGGTTTTGTCACTGCATGTTTCTGTTCTCCATTCTAACTGGTCTCTGTAGGCTCGTGATGAATCCAAAGAAAAATCGTGAGAGATGTAGTTGTCAAGGCTTTGTGAACCTTTCATCCTGGATGTTTCTCACTTCAAACTTGTAACTGTCATTTCTGACTTGGAGACTCTGTTAGGCAAGAGAACACAATCTCATTATATCCTAAATGCTTATTGTCAATTAACTGTCAGTGAAACTAAGTACAGCCCAGCAACTGACTTTCCCATTGGCTTGTATTTGGGCAATATTGCATATGATATATTGTAGTATATCATACATATGTATATATGTGTGTATACGTGTATTCTATTGTAAAGAGCATATTGTGGAAGTTTGGAACTGTTTTCCCACAAATCCGTCTGAAAAAAAAAAATCTATTTTATCCTATGGGCTGGCCTCAATAAAGCACTGCAAACATGACTCTCATATTAAAATTCATGGACGTGAAGGGTGTAATCACTTTTGCAGGATTTGTCCCTTTATGAGGAATGGTAAGTAAAGATAGCCCATTTTTTAACCTTTTAAGCTATATTTGTTGGAAAAAACAACAACAACAACAAAAGCCTTAACTGTGCAAGTTAAGCATACACCTGACTGAAATCACGGAAGTACCCTTACTGAATTCAGTAGGGCTTTTTCCACACTTATGAAAGCCAGGCATGTGTTGAAGTGCATTGCTGTGTTGATGTCAGAGCATATGGAAAGCATACTCTTATATTATTATTTAGTATATACCCTTGTATAACCAAGCCATGACATTTATAGTGACAGAGTTGCACCTGCTTTGGTCCCTATCTAACCAGATCAGAGACTGGTCCATTGCAGTATGAGATAGTTTGTGCCTGACCACATCTGGTCCCAAAGCTGCTCCAAAGCTCAAGAGCCCCACAGAAAGGGTGCTTAAGGGCAAGAGATCACCTGCTTGACTAAAGTCTGTCTGATCCCATCTCTCTTCCCTCATCAGCATGGTGCTTAGAATACCAAACAAGTGAGAAATTGCCACAGGCATATTAGTTTATTATTTAAAATAATCTCATTAATGCAGTTGTGAGTTTTGTGCAATGAACTGACATGTAATATATACATTATTAGCAGCTTTTCTTTTTCATTCAGTAACACAATCAGATTGCTTGGGGTGTTGTAGGATATAGTCATCCAGCCCTGGAAGGAGTTGGCTGACATTGCTATGCAGTTCTCAGAAGGCTGTTTATTGTATTTTAGTGGAAAAGATGCACTTTTGTATTAGAACAAGCATATAGAGATAATACATCATATTGCATCACAAACTGTATCGCATTGGTATGTATATAGGGATCCTTCCTGGTTCATTTTGCTCTAGCAAATAGTCTAATTGTCCAGTTCATTTTAAAGAGTTATTTGTAACACAAAAGTCTGTCAGCAATTATCACTTCCACGGAAGTTTGTTTAGTGCTTTCCTTACTTTCTAATGGACTACCTCAATGGAGATAACAAAGTGAATATTTCATCTACGTTTTTAAGTCCCACTGTACTTACAATCAATGTACAGCAGTAGTACTGCCAACACTATGAGATAAAAATCTTTTTCTAAAGCTTTCTTTGTGGACATTTAAGAAATATGTCATCATTCTCCAATAATTTCCTTAAGATTTTGGCATAATATTTACGTGGTCTCATCAGCAATAGATTCAGTGCTCACTCTGAAGATAGTTCAAGCAGGTGTGGTACAATCTCTTTGAAAATTAATGTATGTTACCTGAATGTAATCCTCAGTCATCGTACGCTTGAGTCACTTTGTTGCTTATTGTGGTTTCTGGAGTTTTAGCTGACATTTCGGTTAAACATAGCTATTTGGTTTGTAAGATTTTAGGTTTACAAATAATTTATAAGTTTGCTTTTTGTGTGTGTGTGTTTTTGTTATTATTGTTGTTGATTGGTTTTGCTTTAAGATAGAACTACGTATTTTTTTATTTGGACAAATTTTTAGAAAAATAATGGAACTACTTGAAAAACCACAGGTCCCTTGTTCATTGTTTCATTCATTTCTCAGATTTTTGCTTCTGATCTTTGTTTCTTTTTTTTTTTAAATGTTTTGCCTGAAATTCCTTAGAAAGGATATTAAGTAAAATTTTGATTTGCTGAAACTTCTCTGATAGGAAAGGCATTTTATTATGTTTTACTTTCAGCTCTTCAGATTTTTGACTCGACTGTTGAATCTTTTCATAAATCCAGAAATGACAAAGATTTTTCTTTTTACTAATCTGTATAGCTAGATACATTGTAAGGAATAATTAAGACCTTTAGGAGAAGAGAACTGTAAGAAATTGGTTGGCTCATGAGGTCCATTTTACTAGAATTACAGGTGACAATATTACATGGTTGCCACAAATAATCTCTTAATCAAAATAAAGCTGACTTCTCCTGTGAAGACCCTGAGTAAAGATAAGGTGTCACAAAATCTGTAATTTAACTGGGCTAATTTTACGCTGAGATCCAGGTGTAATAGGAGGCTCCTTTATGTGGAACGAGTTAGCCACAGCATATGTAGCACCCTACACAAGCTATATGGAATCAACATACTGAAATAATAATATGGTGAGTATATATTTTAAAAGGAAAATGAGTAAAGTATTTACTTAAATGCATAGTAATATTATAAAATGTTTTACTCAGTAATGCTTTAAAATCCAGGGATTGCTAGTGAAAAATATCATCTCATCAAACATTTGGAATAATTCATAGTTCAAAAAATAATAATTTAAACCAAACCACATTAACTCATCACAAGATATCTTAAAGAATAAATTTTGATACCATCTTTAGGGTTCCTCACATTTTTACATCTAAAATTTCCAAACCTCCTGCTCCTCCTACTTTAGACTTTATTTATCCCAGTAGGAAGACAGGTTTTCCTCGACAGTCAGCTTGGCTAGGAGAAGACATGGGGGTTGATTTTGCTGTATGTGGCCAATTATGTTGACCTTTGTGATGGCAGGCCTGGAATCTTGAGTTTTCCTTCTATTCAAGACTCCTTCATAGCAGCATAATACATTGCTGCCATGTCAGTTTGTGGTCTAATATTTTTACAACCCAGCAATGCGCATTTGGAGATTGTGATTAGCATCCTTAATTCCTAGAAAAAAAATGTAAAAGCCTTGTTAGAACTAGAAAGCTGAAGTCTAAAATAGTCCTCCTGCTGTTCTAAAGAGTATTATTTTAGTGCCCTGGGGACATGCAAAGTTGTAACCTACTGATGTCAGGATTAGATTTTATAGGGCTTTTTTAATGCAAGTGTTTTTGATAACTTGGCAGAGTTTTTCTGTTCATTTCTGTTTGCTGTTTCTTAAAAACAGCATTCCAAGATCCACAGAGATGCTAGCTGATAAAATGGATGATGCCCCATTTCTGTTTCACCACAAGATAAATTATTTGTCTGATAGCCGATTAAGATGATTATCAACTAATCAAAAAAGGAAAATATTTTTCCTGGAGGTATTTTTTCAATTTGATTTTTACTGAATTTATAGTTCTGTGCTTAGTGAATGTGGTGGAATTGATTTTTCTTGTTGTATGACTAACTTTTAATAGTGCCTTAGACATAAACAACATTATAAACATACACAAATTTGTTTCCAGTAATGGGAATATTTATGCTACTTATTTTAACACTCCTAATTGACAGTAGTGAAGCAGAAATGACTGTTTTGTGTTAAATAGTGCTTAGATTCACAACTGCTATTGCAATAAAAATCTCACCATCATCCTGAGATGAATCAGTGTTCAGATAAAATATTTTAAAAATGTGAATTACTTTCCCCCATAGAGTTTAAGTTTCGGAAGTGAATTGGGTAACACTATCATCTATGGAGTTAGCAGGGAACCATTTCCCAGTCACAGCCTTAGTGATGGTGGAATACCAGCCTTGAAATTCAAGCACAAAATTTAAGTTGAATTTATTTTCCCTATTTGCCTTTATTAAAGTCTCTCTAACTAACTACATTTTAACTGAAATGTTCCTTTTCTCCTCACCTTTAATCTTTTTTTAATAATCTCACTTTCTGCAAAAAGTTTAGATTTTTTTTTCCTAAAGTAGGGGATACAAGGCAGGTGGAGCAAAAGGGTTTGTGGTCACACGTAGATGAATGCTGCCATGAAGAACTTAGTTTAAGATGGTAGCTGGTACCTGTCTGTTATTTTCTTTTGGTTATGGTTTTTCTTGCTTAAGATACTACAGCAGGCATTTTTCTAATAATAATAAACAAACTTAGGAATTAAAATTGTATTTTGGAAAATTTTTGAGAGCTTATTTAACTTTTTTTTTTTTTTAGTAAAGATAATAGTAATAGTAAATCACTTAAATATCTTTTCTGTTGTTTGGATTTTAGTTGCATGCAGCCTACAAGTTTCTTAAATTTTTTGAAATAGTTCTGTGAATAATTTCTGTAAATAATTTTCTGTTTGCTGTGCTTGCACACTGCCCCCCTTACGTTGTACTCTAAACTATTGTTGTACGCTAAACTATTGCTTTCTGCTACTTTATGTTTTCTTTATGCTCTTTTCCCTTTTTTCATATTCATGTGGGGAATGCTCATTCCTGTTAGAGGGTTGAGGAGGCCTCAAGTGGGAGAATTGCTGGAAGCTTTTGGGAGAAGCAACACAGCAGATCTGTCCTGTTTTTATAGAGGACATTGCACACTTATGTATACCCTTAGAGAAGATAAAGCATTAGCAGACCTTTTGTCTGGTTCACAACAGAGAATCTGGAGCAGACCTAATATTTATATTTTCCAGTCATAAATCTGCCATTTTTTGAGCCCTTTCTTCTTCTCTTTCTTGCATTAAGGACGTTAGTTCTTGGTCTGCTTTTTTTTTTTTTTTTTTTTTTTTTTTTTTTTGTCCTGTTGTTGAATTTAGGGCTTGGCAGAAGCGAGCTGACTGAGTCTTGCCTGCCACAGCATTCAAGGATTTATTACTGGTGGTCTGAAATGGTAGTTTACAACATTGTTAGTTTACAACATGTGAGTGACTGATGGTGACCTAAAAAGGGTCCTACAAGAAGTCCTTGCTTCTGAAAATGCTGCCCGTGCAGACGGATGCAGGACTTGCTACCATGAGATGAGGACACACGCTGTCCTGCTGTGCACCACCTGCAGCCCCCTCCACCAGTCCCTCTGACTGCCAGCTTGAAGGAAGAAACAAGTTACCTATCGGGGATTTTAAGGAAGAAGTGAGATGTTTTTGAGGGTGTCTCCCTGCCTTTTGCACTTGTACCTCTCAGAAGAGTTGTTTTCTACTTGAAAAACAGTGCGATGTTTTGTACTACTGTTCATTTAATTAAAATTCTCAAGTCTGCTTTCAGTTATACTAAGGCGAGCCTATCATTTTGCTTGCTTTTAAAAGTAGTTGCTGAAAACAGACACCAGGTGTTGAATCCTAGTGAAACCACATTTGCTTAACACAGTCACATACCTCACTGCACATATGGCTCAGATGATCTTTTTCTTCTTCCTCATGCAGAACAGGTAGAAAAATAATATACAGTCCTAAAGAAGAATCTCAGTGATCCCAATTTTTCAGAGTACTTAATTGAGAGCTTGTGAATTTGGCCTGTTGGCTGATGGTGGAGCTTCTCAGGGAGTCCCTATTAACACTAAAATTATTGAATATTTTATTAATCAATTATCAATGCAGATAATGCAGCTATGTATGATTCATTAATAAAATGTGTACTAAGCCCCTAAAAACGATGTTCTAAATGTTGAAAAATGACTGATTAATAGCAGACTCCTACTAAATGTTAAGAAACAAAATGTACAATTTTTTTTGGCACTAAAAGAAAATTACAGGTAACTCCGGATGAAATGATAATTAGAACAGCAAGTGGCACAGTGATGGAGCAAATTAAATCCTTTAGGTATCTTGTGGTTATTTTGGATGAATCTCTACTTTCTCTAATCACTTGGATTATATTGTTGAGAGAGTAAACTTGTGATTGGGGGATTAATACACGTATAATTTGACTCTGGATGCCAAGAGAATTGTAGCTCTCAATAGTAAACATTGTCAATTACTTATTCTGGTTATATAATTTACAGTGCAGCCTCCTGATAAATTCTGATTCTAATCCTATCAGTATATGGTAGTTTTTGTGTTTACTTGTTTAGCTTGGTATGAAAAATCATTGTGTTTTCTATGAGAAAGAGAAAAAGGGGAGCAGTAGTCTTCAAATACCTGCTGTTCAGCTCATCGCTACTACAGGCTGCATTGGGAGCCTTTTAGGGCTCTTGCCTAATCTCTGTGGTGCTATATTCTTTCTCATCCCTCTTCACAACAGTGAAGAAAAATTAGATTTTCCATCACAGGGATCACAACCACCTGCAAAGGCTTAAGAGCCTGCACCAGTTCCATCTAATATATGCTCTTCTATCTGTCACTAGAATGAGGAGGTGAGAAAACCACTGGTCAGTGAAATGCCTATCTTTGTTTTCTTATAAGGCAAGATACTTAAGGATGAGTCTGGCTTTAGATATATGATTAATCCTACTTTAATCAATGTGATTTAAAACAGATATGTGCTGAAGTACCTTGTTGATTATCAGTGTGGAGAGTGATACACAGGTTTTGAGATAGAGATATATAGCGGATCTGTTTGTGTTTTTTTTTTTTTTGTTTTTTGTTTTTTTTTTTACTGCCTTAAACCTAAAGAATGCTCAGTGATGATAAATATCTGAAGTAGGGAGATCTGCTTATTACAAGTAAGGCTCAGGGATATATTAAACACATTCAAGTGTGTCAAGAGTTTGAAGAAATTTTGGTTCTATTTCAAGTAGCCCAGTTAATTTTTTTTGTAACGATTATTTTGTAGAGAACTATCGGGAATTATGTGGGACTAAAAATAGCTGCACAATGGGCAGGGAAACCTTGTATACCTCTCCAGATTCTGGGACAGTGCTAATGGGTCAGGTAATGCTGAGTACTCTTGAATTAAATAGAAACTTATTCAACACTGATGAGTCAGTAAGGGAAACATTGGAAACCTGTTGATGTGAAAACTGAAGTGAAACAAAGATTCATGGCAGGGGCCCTAGTCTAACAGATTTTAAGTGACTTTCAGTTATTTAACAAGTAACAGCTCTAATCACAATGCAGACTCATTTCAACAAAAGCCACTACTACATGTGTTAGGATTATTCCAGCTCTGAAGTTTGGAGGTTTTTACATCTATGTTTTGTTTCATCCTATGAAAAAGAGTAGATAAATACCCTAAGCATCTATACAGTTCTGTATTTTTCTTAAATGAGTCAGGATTCAGTCTTGACGGGCTGGGTTTTGTGTTTGTTTATGCATATTTTCAATGCTTAGATAAAAGGACACTTATTCAGTCTACCATCAACACATTGCCGTGGTTTAAGGGGGAGGGAAGAAAACTCTTGGCATATATGGAAAATATATGAAGATCTGAATCACATGGGTGTTCTTTTATTTGCAACCATCATTTATTTTCTATTTAAAAACAAATTAAATAGGAAATGAAAGAAAACATAATACAGATCTGGTTGAGGCAGAAAATGGTAATTAAAACAGTGAACATCTGCATGACAGGATATTTCTAAAAAAGGAATGATTTCTTGATTGTTACATATTTTGATTTTTAAAGAAGCACAAGGAATTTAGGACCTCAGCAACCACTGAATCTGTATAAAAGCTGGATGCCTAATTGTCTTTTGTGCCTTTCTGAAAATTCTCCATGTGTCCTCCTTGTTTTCGGTATTTTTGTTGGTATCTCAGTTCAAGGAGCCCAAACTCACAAGTATGAAGCTTCAAAACGTAAAAACCTCTTGATATTCACCATTGTAGCAAAAAAAGACCTTGCAGTGTGTCCCGACCTTGAGAAAATATTTTGCTGTGTAACTAACTACTGTGTTGTATATTCACTTTTTTGTTCCTGCACTAGATCTGTTACAATGAGCACCATTTGCAACTGTGTGATTAATGACTTCTGTCTGCAGTGCACTGTACAGTAGCACAACCAAGCAATACCTGTGAGAGTCCCATAATTCCCTGAAGACATATTGTCACAATGAGACACTTTTTCAGTTATTATGCATCTTTTTGTGTTCTATTTTGGTATGAACAGACAAATGTTTATTCCTTTTATACAGATTTTCTCCATACACCTTGTTATTCTAACTTACAAACCATGGGTATAATTTCATCCACAGTAAAACTGAACAGTAAGAATAATGCATGCTAATAACATAATGTAAAATAAAAGCATCCCAAATTCTCTTGATGTGAATTGTTAAAATGGAAGCCAAATTGCACCAAATTCACTTTTTTGATTATTTTAAAATTTAGGACTTGTGTGTGTATGTAGGGGAGGATAGTTTTGCAAAAGGCAACTATTATCAAGGTGCTGAAATTAATTGGCTGCTTTAATTGAGGTAGATTACTAGCTAATGCTTTCTTGAATACAGTAATTCTCCTATTAAATTATCTTTGAATAATTACCTGAAATTTCTCAGCTGCAGGGACTGATGGCTATTTAATTGCACAGTGATGTTGCTATATAATTACTTAACAAGGTGTCCTTTAATAGTTTAATTCCCCTTTTCCAAGAAAAAAAAAAACCTGCAAATACAACTTATATTTTTTAAGTGTTGTGATTTTACTTTTTTTTTTTTTGTAGTACAGATAAATATAGGTGAATCAGTAAAAGAAAGCTATTTGTTGACTTGCTTTTAAAAGCAAGTCTTTAGATTGTTCAAGCATAGGTTTGGACTCAGAAAAGTTTTAGAAACAAAAAAAAATTGGTTAGGTATTCCTTTTGTTTCATTATGTTTATTTTTATTTATTTTTTTTAACATGTTTTGCATCATACTTAGAATGAGACATCAGAAACTTAGGTGTGATATGTGAAGACTTAACTATGTTTTTGCTGAGTTTTATGAATATGGATTTGTCCAGCTAATGGTATATTATGTGCTGAACCAAGGCAGATTGTTCAGGATTTTTAAGCCTGTATTTATTCACCCTGGCCAGAGAGAGCGAGGAGATTATTTCCTTGATGGTCCCTAGCAGCTGGAAAGAGTGACTAGAGAAAACAGCCATTTGCACAAAGATGTTCAAAGAAAAGTCTGGACTATTCAGGGGTCACAAGGAAAATGTCCTGGGATCAAGGATCATGCTGCATGATACACATTTTCTTGATAGTTCAAGGAGAGATTGTTTTTACTGTCTGGAAATATTCCACAGTGAACACAAAACTTGGCGGGTATGAGGGAGCATATTGTTAAGTCGAAACCTGAGGCTGGAACTGTGAAGCTCAATGCAGCATTCTGGAAAAGTGCAGAGAGGTGTGGTAAGGACACCTTATCTGTTCAGTTTAGTTACATGAACAATTGTGCCTTTTCACTTTCATCTATATGTTATAGATCTGCTGGATCTATAGATTAGTCCAAGAGAACAAGTTCTGAACTCTGAACAGAAACAAAGGTCTGTTTAAAATGTGAGGGCTTTCAAATTTCCTTCTTAAAACTGAAGTACGTGCATATAGGGGTTGCTGATCAGTATGTGTTCCACACTGCTTCCATGACGATTGATGGAGGGTGTGATCTCTGAACATCTGTACCTGGAAGCCTCATGCTGTTGTTCAGAGGCTTGGGACTTTCATTCTGGATGTGCCAAGTTCCATCCTAAATAGCCTTCAGTATAGGCAGAAGTCTTTACAAACAGATTGAGGAGACTGGTGCAGAACATGCACAAAATGGTCAGCAATGGTCAGCATTCATTTTTGAACCTCTTAGAAGCATTCCAAAATCCCTATTTGTATACACCACTTCAAGGCCAGCAGAGAATAGTCAGTCTATGCTCTGTCCACAGTGATTTTTTCTGTAGGCAGATCTTTGAAGGATAAAACTAGCATACTGGCTATACTAGATTAGAGGCACACATGGCACAAGCTGTCAGGAATGAAGGCATCAGTGCTGCATGTGTTATTCCATGAATCAAGAATTGTATGTTCATACCATCTAGTGTTATCTCCACTTTATCAGAGATGAATAGCAAAATGTTGTGTTGTTGGTGTTTTTTTTTTTAATATCCATCAATCTTGCAAGCCTGATATGAAATATTCATTGCCTGATTTTCAGCAGTGTTCAACTTCACAAGATGGCCAACAGTGCGTTCAAATCAGACACTAAAGATTAGATTATTTTTTTTAAGCAGGATAAGCTGATGTAGAGCTGTTGACTGGATGTGATTTTTGTCAATTTGTATAAATAAGTCTGAAAATTGCAAGACATTCTTGAAATATTTTCCCTAATGCTTCAGTCAATGTGTGAGAAAACCCAAAACAGGAAAGAAATGCTTCAGAAATAATTTCTTGTCTGAGCACAAATCCACCCTTTTTCTACTCTTAACTTCTTAGTAGTCAGTGACAAAAAGGCAATCCTTCCTCCTTGGGCGTGAACAGGCTTAGGACCTTTACTTTATTTGATCTAAAAAACTTGTAATCTTTGCAGAGCGCCACTTCTGCCAGAGGCCCATGCTTCAGCAGGGGCTGAAAGACTCTGTGCGAGTGGAACATGAGCAGAGCACTAGGCCGCTGCTCTCCTGCAAATGTCTCTGCTCCTCTGTCATCCAGAGATCTCAGGCCGTGGAGCTGCACTGTACCACTGTGCTTGCATTGTCATTAGATGTGCGTAAGAATACGGGGGAACATAAACAATGTCTTTGAGCTTAGCCATATCCAAGGGCCTGACATTAGGACTGGAGCCCATGTGTGCTAGATTCTGTATCATGGTGGTGTGGTGGTTTTTTTTTTTTTTGTTGTTTGTTTGGTTTTGTCCCATCTAGACATAGGGATATAAATAAAATTCCGTGAGGCAAAATACTGTTGTCCTGAAGCCCTTCAGCCTGCTGGAGATAGAAGGATAGTAGGTGGGATATATAAATGGAAAGATTAAGGGATATACCAGTCACCTTTCCAGAACGTTTCCAAGTCTCTCAGAAGTATTTTAGTTTCTGCTTCTCTTGCTTTTTCATTCTTTTATTTTTCTCCTGTTTTCTTTCTTTTTTGCTTTGACCTCTGCTTGTTCTTCATCTCTTTCTCCCCCCATCCAAACCCTCCCTTTTCATTCCCCACTCTTTCTACTTTACTCCTCCCCTCACTCATTCTCTTCAGCATTGCAGCAATGGTAGTCAAAAGAAGAAAGGCACAGAATTATCTGTTACTAAATGGGTGGTGCTGATGGAAAATTAGGGAGGAGGAAAAGAAGAATTAATTATCCATAATATAAGGGTTAAGAAATAAGATTTTCCCAACTAACAGTAATATCTGAAGATATCCTAAATTTCTGAGAAATGTGAACATTCCTTCTTCCTTCATCAGAAGGCAATAGTAGCTAAAATGTTAGAAAATGAAAGAAAGGGTCAACCTTATGTTTTTATCCCATCTTTCTGTAAGTAACCTGTATAGGGATTTTTTTCAAGGTTGCTGAACATCCACTGTTCCAATTTCTCTGCTTCTTAGGGAGGATGAGGCGTAATTGTAATCTGTTGCTTTGAGATCCTACTATGAAAGACATGAAACAAGTGCAAGTTGTTATTGCTAGGAGGTAGTGTGTATAACCAGTCACTGACTAGAGGACCATCCATTAATTTTTGTTTTGTTTATTTTTAAAAAGGTGTGCGGCTGATATGGAGAATATGTCAAGTCAACTGGATGAGTCAGCACGGGCAACATAAAGTGAGTTTGCTTTTTAAAGAAAAATGTTCACGCTCTAGGTGAATTTATTGCGATTTTACCTGCAGGGTTTTTTTCAGTACTTGCCTTGAACAAAGGCTGATAACATACATTAACAATGGGGAACATCTTTCCACAGACTTTATTTTTCTTAAGAGTAGTGATGATCAAAATCATATCCTTTTATCAATATGTTTTGCAAGAATATCTGCATTGGCCTGAAGACTCACTGACCACTCATCAGTACAAATAAGGTTTTGAAAATCATTTCATTTCTTCCCTGTAGTGGCAATACATCAAACATTGTCTCACTCAGTGTGTATGAGCAGGCACTGTTTTTGTGGGCGTTTTGGCTTTGTAATTTTAAATTAAGTGGGGTGCTGGTAATGTCCAAGCAACCTATTATAGAATTAAAATGGCAAATTGAAACGCAGATGCAAGGTGATATGCAGACACGTAGACCTTTTATAACTCTATGCAGTGTTTGGGGACTGGAGAACAATATTCAGAAATTTGAGTGGGAAATTAATAGGAGGCACAGAGTTGGTCGCAGTGGCATTATTGTTATACCTTTGCATTATTTTATATAGAAAATTAGCCAGAGGTAAAGATGGTGGTCTTCCTTCTGACGTTTTGCACAGCTGTAATACAGCTGTGAGATTTGATCCAATACCCACTGAAATAAGTAGTAACGTTTGTGTTGCAAGTGGTGGATTACGTGTTAGGACCACAGATAGGGAGTAATCATGAGGCTGCTCTGAACCATGGGAGGGAAGGAGCTGAATTGCTCTCAGCCATTGCCAGGAGATCTCAAAGCCATCTTTTTCTGCAAAGTGTTGTGATAAGCATTGTGCTGATTTGGGGAATCTGGGCCTCAGTTTCTTTGACCCTCTGTCAGGAAGGAACACTGTCCACTTTGTGGTTAAATGAAGATGAAGTGCTGATCTTTACTCTTTCTAAAATTCTCTCCCTTCTTAAAACTAAGACTCATTGAACACAAGTCATTACCTGCCCTGATTAGCTCTTTTAATTTCTTTTTAATGCCATACTTTCAGTGAAATGCTTAGGGGGAAAAAATGGCTGGCAAAATGTGGTTTAGGTTTAGAATTCCATTTTTGAGCAATAAATTGACTCAGAAATTAGTACTTCAATATATTTTTTATTATTTTTAAATTATTTATATTATTTACAACTTCCTTCTTCCATACTTCAATCACTAATGATAAGATAAATATTGGTGTTATATTGGTATATTAGTTTGGAATAGAACAGAGCAAGTAAGCTTTTATTCACTTAGTGATTACAACAAAAGTGGTATATCAACTCTAACATTTAATGCTTTTCAGAATTAAGGGTAGCCTTACAGTTAAAAAAAAAAAAAAATTGTCTTAAGGTAGAAAATTCACATACATTGAAAAATATGAAATTCCAACTTTTAGCAGATTTGTTTTCCAGTTCAGAGATATTGTCCGTCAGTCTTTCTGTTGAATGAATTAAGGTATGAAGGTGCTAGTGCTGATTTGTTTTTATTCATAGTTTTGTGATATTGCCTTCAGAGGGTGGGGTGAAGTGAGACCCCTGGGAGGGATGTGGGGCAGCACCTTTGTGGGCTGCAAGGTCTGCTTGAGAAGGAGACACCAAACTCTAAAGGTGGGGACAGCAAAGATGTCCTACACAGAAGTGGGAGCCTGCAGCTTGCACAGAGTCTGTAGGGTGGCAGGGAGGAGCACGCAACAGTCAGTGATGCCTTCAAGGCAACAGAAGTAAGAATTTTCTGGGGACTGGGTAAAGTTACATGCAAATCAAAGTCCCCATATCTGCTGGAACCAGGCATGGAGGCAAGGATCTCTGTAAAAATGCAGTGGGCAGGGGTAGAGCTGAATCATCATCTTTGCAGTTCTGTCCAGCATTGCTGTCATTGAGATGAAGAAGAATGGAGAGAAAAAAAAAAAAATGAGATTGGTCAAGAAATATACAGGCAAAGCTGCTTTAATAAAATCATATGACCTTGTATCAGTAGAACATGATGCTACGTTTGCATACAAGTGTGCATTCCACACCTCCTGTATTACATTTTATTTAACCTTATCACTTAATTTTATTTTTAATACTTTTTTTTTTTCCGGAGTTATTTTCTTCCTTTATCTCTTGAGGGGTTTGTATGATGCATATTTTCGTCTAGAATGAAAATAAAGTTCTCAAATCTAAACTTTGCAGAAAATATCTCAACCTTTTCCTGTCTCAGTAACTACTAGAATTTTCATGTTGGTCAAGCACCAGGTCACATCTGGGTGTTTGACAAGGGTATCACATACCGCGTATCGGGTGCACAAAGTGCCTCATGCAGGGTTGGCTGGGTCTCCTTGCTAAGCACAGCTGTGGCATACAGGTACAGACAGGGAAGTACACTTCCAGGTGGTTTCTTGGAGAGAAGGTCTCACTGGGAAGCTGATATCCCTATGCCGGCATGTAGCACAAGACCTTTTTGCTTGTTCAGGCGTCCCAAATACCAATGTGATGGTGAATATTGTCAATTCTAGCACCTGAGATCCTGAAGCAGGAGAGGAGACTTAGCTCAGTCCATCACAATATGTAGACCCTCATCTATAATATGGAGAGTTAAGTGGGGGCAAATCAATGAGTTAATAGTTCAGGAGACTTGGCAGGTGTGCTAGTGTTTCTGTCAAAAGAATGTGTTTGTTACTGTTCCTTGTCGAGATTAACCTGAAAATCCAAATAAATGTCAACACATGAGGTCACTGGATGAAGGAAAAGTTTTACAGTTGGCAAAAAAAAAAAAAAAATCATAAAACTTTTTCTTTAGCGTAAAATGTTTTAACTGTATCATTTTCAGCCTTCTTGTCATGCTGTAAAAAAAAAAAAAAAGTGGATCTTGATAAGTTGAATTTTATGTCTGGATACTGTTTATCATGAGACCAAGACCAGTGAGACACTGGCAGTACTTCAATGTGCCAAGCTTAAAATAATGTAAGTGAAATGGATGTATTAGTTAAGAAGCTTTAAGAAGGTTTTTGTTGTTTTTTTTTTTTTTAATAAAGAGTTTTTATTAATACTTTTTTTTTATAAGGCTGCAGTTCTGGATATTTTATGCCTCTTTGGGAAGCTAGAACTCAGGCAGACTTTCTTTTAGTGTGGAAGAATTGTTTTTTTCCTCCTACCTTAGTGGAGGGCTAGTACTTTTTTTCTCTGGTGGTACTTGGGGTGAGGGGAAGGCAAGCGTGGGTCATCAGAATGGTTCAGACCTAAACATTTCCTAATACTGCCCCTACAGACAAGGTCCATAGACACTGTGGCAATTATAAATAATATCAAATTCAAAGGTATGCACGTATCCCTTATCACTAAAACCAGTTAGAAGGATTGCTCTAACTTTAGATGTAGACTTTAATACTAGGAAAAAGCTCAGAATAAAATTATAGTGAGAGTTGCAAATTAAATAATTTGGATCAAATGCACTGGATTTAATTCAGATCCTTTGGATAACATGGGTTGGACTAGGTCTTCTCTTGTGGATATCCAGAAAAAAAAAAGGATACTAATTCCTCAATTCCATATCAAGGTGTGTACAGCTTTCGTTCCCTTTTACAGCCTTTTGTGATTGTACTTTACATCTTCTTCTTTACTTTTCCTCAATCCTGCAGCTTTCTTCTGTCTCAGATTCTGTATTCTGGATATTCACTTCCTGGTAGTAAAGGAATACTTACCTTGTTTCTGACTTTCTGGTGAACTTTCGTATTCTCTTTATCTATATGATAAGAGATGAGATATTCATGCTCAAAGTGGTCATAAAATATTCTGTCTTTAATTTGGATTTACCTCATCTGTGTAAACAATAAAGATTAAAACACAGGCTATGCACATGAAGTTTACATATTCATATGCAGCTATCGTATATTAAATATCAATTCTACAATCATTATAATTACATTGCACTTTTTTGGTAATTGGCCTTAAACCATTACGCCCAAATTACACATGGTATTAGAATTACACTACCATCTAGTGACTCTTAGATGTCCACATTAGATTGTGCTTCCAAACCCTGGTTTTGTTAATAATAAAGGAAGCTTTTTTCTCTTCTTTTGTAGGTATGAGGTAGAGTTAGTAGACTTAACAATGTGTCCTGCATTGAATCTAACTAGTAATACAATTCAAGAGAAAACACCGTCCTTTTAAATGTTTCAAACTTTTGTAGATCTTTCAATGCAAAGTACCAGTTATCTTTATTTTAATGCATTCCTTTTGAAACCTTGAAGATCCTAATATTTGGCCTGAAAATAATTTGGTTTCGTGTTATTGTGAGTGCATTTAAAATAGTGATGCTCAACAAAGAGAGGGCAGGCAACGTTTCGTGCTGCCCTTGCCCTTGGTTAGAGGCTGCAGTGGAGCTGCAGCCAGGAGGGGGCACAACGAGCAGCTTTTCCCGTTAACCCTTTGAAAAGTTGATGGCATAATCGGGAAATTTATGCAGGGTTTCAGACTGTACCTTTTTGTTGCGCTTCTAACATATCAGTGAAATAGTGGCAAGGAGAGAAAGAGTCACAGTGTTGCATAATAGAAGAAATACATTTTAATTTTCTTTTCCCTCACATCTTTTTGCCCTGTATGCATCGTAAGTCTTCAAATGGTACTTAGAGCATAAAAAATCAAAATAGTTTTCCTTTGGTTATAACAGAAATCATTTTTGCTAGATCTGTATACAAAATCTTGTTTCTTCGATCTTGTGCATCTGGATTAATGTAGCAGGTTGTTATGAATGTTGCTGATAGGCATGTTGTTCACATGTGAGAGGTGTAATCGGATCTATAGGTCCTGAGGGTCTAGAAGCTCAAAGCAACTGTTAGGTGTGACATTTTTGACACTGAGTAAGACTTTTAGCACTCTGGGCAATTAAGTATTTGTGTGTACCAAGTATGCGCTCAACTGCTTGCATAATTTGCATGAATAGCTAGTTGCACACACAAGTACATAATTAATTAACTGCCTATGCTATTAACTGCTGTGGACATGCAGCTATATCTGTTTTCTTTTTTAGGAACATTTGTGTAAAATTTTTAGTGCTTGTAGGATACACCAGTAGAGGAAGAATAATAAATATAGCACTTTGTATGCATAAGTAGAATCCATATGATGTTCTTGTTTCCATAAACCAGTAACTGCTATTTAAAAACAGTGTTTGCAAAATCCCCAAGAATCATTTTCAGTAAACTTATCTTCATTCTGACCTGTCAGTGCAGACATGCAATTTCAGCTCAGGTGTTTAAACTGGAGTACAATTTTTATGTACAAGTCCATATTGTGCGTTCCAACTTGGTCATGCAGTTCTTTTAATATAAAATGTTTGTGGGGGAGACGAGTTCAAGAGCTGAAGCTGATGCAAGTTGCTTCCATCCCTTCACTGGGCTTTGGATCAGGCTCATCAAGCCCAGCAAGGGGCAGGTCACTCGCACGACGGTTATAGAGGCTCTTCCCTCTGAATGAATAAACCATTTATAATTGTATTTTGTAAAGTGCACAGGCGCCATAAATGGTATGAGATTTTTTTTTTCTCTGAATTGGGTTCTTTGTACTGAAATGTGTAGTTAGCACAAATATTCATCCTGCTCTGCTGTAGAAGCTGAAAGGGTCCAGAGGAAACTATGAATGCGCAAGTCATACTGACATTTCACTCCTCAGTCCTTTGCCCTGATATTGTAACTTCACTATTTCTCGGCAAAGGCATAAGTGTGGAACATATCCAGCTAATATGAAAAAAAAACTTTAACTTTTCATGAGCGATGAAATTCAAAGCTTAAAATGATGAAGTTATATCAATTGAATTTCCTGTTCCTTTTTCATATTTGTGAGTTTTAGGAGCATGAACCTCATGCAGCTAAGAAGCAGTAAAGATGTGTGTAGACTGCTTATTTGTTGAAAACCAACAGTGAGTGCTACAGTACTTAGAAGGGAACTGTAATTGCTCTAAGCTTTTCCTCTTCTGGGGTGTATAGTACTCTGATCTTCATAATCCTGGGTATTGAGAAACTGAATAACAGTCGTCTTGTTTAAAGTAAAGTGAAAAACATCAATTGCATCTCTCCTCCCTGACTCTTACCCTGGCAGTATTGCCTTGAAAAGCAATTTTCCTGCAGAACCACTGACATATTAGTGTCCTTAAAAATTAAGATGCTGATTCATTAGTCCTTGAAATTCTGAAAACAAATCAGTGCAAATTCTTTTTATTTGAATATTTTTATGAATTTATAAAAAATAAAAAATAAAAAAAAAAACGATACACTAAGATTTGTATATTTTAAATAAAAATATTTAATTTTAAAAGCTATGATTGGGGTGGAATGCTTCTTTAATCAGAATTAAGCTTCAGAATTAATATAGCTCTAATAATCAGCATCCCCATGAAAATGTGCATGCTCATCATAAGTAATATTTCAGTTTTTCTAGCCAGAAGCTCCCTATATATTTTACTGTAATGTCTTTCCATTGGTATTTTACTTCAAAGTCACATTAGAAATAACTAATGGACAAAATCCTTGTACACATGCTTTAAAGTAACAGAAACAAACAAACAACCCCCCCAAGTAATTGTCAGCCCATGTCAGCAATTCAGTTATTAGGATCACATAAACCCATGTCTTATATATTCCACCCAGAATTGTTTTAAGGTCCTTGTATGCATAGAATTTTGAAATATATTATTTGAATATAAAAGTAGATTATGTATTTCCCCTGTGGCTGGCCAAATGTCTTTCCAACAAAGGGTAAAATAAGAAGGCTATTTTTTTGTGTAAAAGAGTGATCTTTTTAGTCATGCTTGATTGCTTTTTCAGGACTGTCTCCATTTATAATGAGATATTCTTGGACTCATTTGAACCAGAAAGTTTAGCAAAATTGTTACATTTTTACATAAAATACCTTGAATTATTTAAACTGTCTCAAACTCAGTATTTTTTTAAATATGTGATATGTATTGGATTTTTTGTTTCACAAATGGAATATGACATAAAATGGCAATATATTTAGCATATTTACAGAAATATTTGTTTTAATCTTTCGTACTTGTCAGCACTTCACACTAGTTTAGTCTTATCTGCTTCTAAGGAGTTATACAGTAAAGGATGCACTTGTTATTCAAATCCCTGTTAATGTTCCATATCGTAGTTTGGCAAGAGAGCTGTTACTGTATTGGGCTATGATACAGGAAAGTTTAAGTTATCTGTACTTTTCAGAGAACTTGGCCTAGGACGTCTGTGCTAGAGTGACGAGAATAATGAGGAGAATTTACTTTTATCAGCTGTTTTAAATGGTATCACAAAATCTGTTCTGAAATAATGTTTTCAAAGGATCTAACATGCAAATAAATGTACATACCTTGAGAAAAAATGTATTTTCATTACAATCACAGTCCCCAGATAAAATGGTAAATATGTTATGCTTTAGGAATATTTATTTGTAGTTTAAGATATATTTCACAATACCTACATTTGTTTTAGATTTGGAATTTAGGCAATCATAATTCTTTGCTTAGCTCAATCCTAGTTCTTGTATTACTATATATCTAATGTTTTCAATGTATTTTGTAAACTATTTCATTTTAATATTAATAGAGTTTTCTTAACCATTTCTGTACTTAACAAGCAACAATATCTTTATCAGATGTAAATCAAGTATCAAAACCCTACAGCAATTCTTTTTAAATGAACCAATTGTTTGATATTCACAATTTTATTTTACAGTATATCATTCAGGCAGCATGAGAAGTAGTTCTTTTACTTCTGAACCCACAGCAAAAGCTGTGTCTCATATCTCCTGTAACTGTCCATTCTTTTTTATAAGATTTATTTTTGCCTGTGGTGCTGAATTGAAAAAGTCACCCAGCTAAAATGTAGTTACTTCATTTCCAAGTAAAAACAATAGTGTTTTCATGTCCATACTTATTATTATTCTGAGAATGTACTAATTTGTTACATCCAAGATGACGGTTAGTTTGGTCCATGAAAGAGGCACTGTGCCAACTACTGCAGTTAAGTAAAAGGACTTCTTTCATGGAAAGTAGTGGGACAGAAAGTAGCCTGCAGTGCAAGTGGGTACGGGGAGGCAGATTGCCAGCAGAGTCATCCTGGTATCAGGCTTTACTGTGTTGGGTTCTGAATGAAGCTAAAACTATGATTTCACTAAATGTCGGCATGGGCAGCCAAATTTTCAAGCCACTAGTGCTCTAAGGAGCAACTGATAAATGTTTTATCCCTTCAGGCTGTAGTTGATGTTGCACAAGGATTTTGCATGTGCTCAATGCATTATCATTCTTGGCATTAAGCTTAGATAATTGTCTACTTATATTGAGCCTGTAATAGCAAAATACAAGTGAAGAGGCATGTTTTACAAAGTAAAACTATGAAATAGGTTTAGCTATATTACTATGGATTTTTTTTTTGTTCTATCCTACTGAATTTGAATGAGAATGAAGTATGATTCTATACCTTAATTCTGCTCAAACCAGGGTGGTCTCATAATTTTGTTTTACATGCATGACATTGCTTAAGGTCATTAGTTGTAAATCTTAGTATAAAAAGACTGAAAATATATTCAGTACTTTGTAGTTACCGAATACATATTTAAAAGCCTCTATGAAAAGTCGGGACCTACATGGCAGATTTTCAGTTACTGAATGGTCAATTTAATGATGTAGATTAGCTGTATCTAAACAGTAAATGGAGATAGGCTGTTGCAAGGCTTTGATGAATCTCTCTGATGCATATCCCAGTTGATCAATTTTCTAATTTTAGAGATTAGTATTCTGCTTTTCAGTCCTAATATGCTCTCTGGTTACATTTTATTTGACATTCAACTTAGATGAGGTGTAACTTTATTTATGTTTTTCTTTTGTTTTGCTGTAGCTAGTCTAACAAACAGAAATCAAATTCAAATTCGGCCATTCTCTTTTCAGTGGCTAATGTAATGGTCTTATTTTTTCACTTATTTTTTCTTAGTGTCACCTGTCTTCTAATTAATTCCTTCCCTATTGTCTTAAATGTTTTAAAGAAAAGTGGATTGCATAGAGAGATTTTTTAACAGTTGAATTTAACTATGCTAAGAGTTTAACAGTGAAAACTTATAGAAAAATTACTTCTTTATCAGACAACTACTGGAATAGTAATACCGTGTATAGTATGACCAACTTTATTATGTATATAAATTCTCTTTACATAGTGTCTATTGAGAATATACAGGGAGCTTTATGTGTAAATATTAAGTATTGTTTAAATAATTTAAGAAAAAATCCTATATTGTTTTTATTGTTCTTGTTGGAGCTGAAGTAGTTTCTGTAAGTGTATGAATTACTTTTTTTTTTCATTTTCAACATGAAGGCTACTAGAGTCTATCAAATTGATAAAATACCCTCTCAGACACATGCAGATCAAAATAAATTATCGAGAATGCTATTGCTTTGTCTTACGAGGGTAGGATCTTTAACATACAGAATAATTAAATATTTGTAATAAGGCAGTTAACTCGCGCAGTTTATTGCTGTGATTTGCAAAACTGCGTTGAGCTGCTTTCTTTTCATTTCAGTGATGGTGGAACAAACATTTCTTTAATAAGGCTACAACACATTCTAATTTTGTTGCAAAAGCTTAGATAAGGATCAGGCCCCCTCTGAATCACTGCCTTGACCTATGACATTGAAAGTGCTGAAGCGCTTTGGCAAAAGAAGAGTTAGTCATTCATTATTATGCACAGGACTTTCCAGTTCTAAAGGGGCTCTGTGCTTTCTCTCAGATAGACTTTGTTTGTTGGAAATGAGAACTGTATTTTGGCAGTAAAGGACAAGAACTGAAGCAACTCTGCAGGCAGACTCATTATGATATAATCCTTCATTAATCCTTATTCTCTATTAATAGATCATGACAGAAGTTTTGCTTTGGTTGACCATCTTCACCAGCAAGCAGTGAGAAAGCATTACTAGACAAAGGTCCAAACTCAGCTTTTATGGCTATCGGTTTATTTACAGTTTTGAGAAAGTATGTATGATAACCTTTGACAAGTTAGTGTACTAAGTGATCTGTTTTCATTGAGTGCAACCAAGCTATGTATCTTAAAAATGTGATTTATCTGTCTGAAAATGGATTACTTATGTGACTCACCTGGCAGATAAATACAGTGTAAACATCAGGTGTCGATTGCAGACTTGCTGCACGAAAAATTGTTGTTTTTTTGTTTTGTTTTGGACAGGATCAGGAGAAAAACTTGGAACGTAACCTTGGACTGTGTTAGAATATCTTTTTGTAACAAAAACATTATTTTGCTTTTTATTAGAATTTTTAAAAAACATAAGTCAAGAATAATGAGGTTCATATTCACCAAATGTAGCAACATATTGTTCTTGGCCATTCTCAAGTCATCATAGACTGACAGTGATGAAGGACAAGTGCACATGAAAATAAAAACAAATATATTTAGTGTATTATTGACCATTGACTAGGTTGTGCCTGGTTCTTGTTAGAGTTGGATTTATTTGCATTAAATCTTGACTGTGCCGTTATACATGGAACATAAGAACAGTTTACTTTTCTACTGAGATATTCCTATAGGGCTGCTGCTGACAGAATAGGCTAGTGGGTGTAGTTATACAAATTACACTTTGGAAATATTAACACATATTACAAACATGATTTGAATATAAGACAAAACAATTTCTGAATCAACTGTCTGCATTCTACAGAAGCTATATTGCATCATTTGTTTAAACAAACTGCAGTTTAAATGAACTGTTCTTTTAAAATGCAATAATCTGTGAGATTTTAATACTTTAATGAGATAAAACAGACTACCTCCATTGCCTTCTGTGAAACTATGCTGATTCACTTCCATTGCGAACTTGACTACAAATTTTATTACATCTTCTTATGCTTTTGCCTCTCTTTGTTATGGATATGTTCTCTGTAATATATGATTGACGGGGGAAAAATTGTGTAGAGTTTCCAGAGTTTTGGAAGTTGGTTTGAGAAGAGCTGCTTTTTCACATAAAAGTATGTTTGATCTTTGAGATAATTCCAGGAACAAATGCCTAAAATTTGGGGGAAAAAAGTATGTCTGAAAATGTAATAATTATTTAAAAAAAAAAAACGGGGTGGGGTGGCAAGACAATAATTTATGTCTGAAATTCTCCATATATTATTCTTTCATGTAGTTTCTTACCATTCTGACCTTTCTGGTCAAAAAGGTATGAAGTATGAATAGATAGAATATATTTCCATAGGGAAGCTTCGTGATCCAAATAGAGGAGATAATGCAATGTATTTTACAATTTATATTTTTTACTACCACTTAATGTGATACGTTACACAAACAAAGGTTCTATATTTGCTGCATACTGTGTGAAACTGTTGTCAAGTTTGTTTGTGTTGTGTTTTTTTTTTCCCTCTGCAAATAAAATTTAATAATTCAGCTTTGCTGATGAGAATTATTTTTGAATCTGATTTAGTCATAGCGTGACCTTTCAGATACGGTGATAGAGAAGAAATGGGAAAACATAATTCAGAAGTTCTAAACTATTTTTCTTGTACTCTTGTTTTAGTCTTCTTTGGGAGAATGCTCAAAAAAACTAACTTCTGTTCTAGGCTAGCTACACATATGCGGACATAAAATGTTGATGGCTTTGACATTAGCTAGTTGTAGATATATAAAGGCCTTAGAGTGTCCAAGTCCTGACTAAAGATCACTGCCTCAGTTCATCTGATTTTATTAGTTGCTTTCTGAAGAAATTTCTGATGGTAGGCATTTTAAGCTAGCCAACAAAAGACATAACAGGTTGCAATGGATGATGCTAACACCAGACAAATTCAGTCTGGAAATAGGGTACCAATGTTTAACTTGGAGACTAATTAACCGTCAGAGCAACTTACCTAGCAACAGGCTGGAATGTCTGTATTAAACTTTAAAAACAAAACATTTATTCAAATAGATATTAAGCCTTAAATGCAAGTAACAGATTGAAAGAAATATGAGGTGAGCTTCCCCACTGGTCTGTGTTATATGTGGCTTTAAATCAATGCTTGTATTTTCTGAAGTTCATACCATTCATAATTTACTTTATATTACTGTGTATGATTCAGATATAATCCTCTCTGATTACTGAAGTTTCTATGGTGGACAAGGAGAAAAAGAATGATTCTTCATGTTCTTAAGTATTAGAAACTGGTAGCACCATCTCTGTTATCCTGCAAGAACTTGAATTGCTGCTTAAGTCTATTAATAGTAACCACTATATTGTCTTTCACTTTTGCCTCCCCAGTACTCTTATTTTGGCACTGAAATTATATATTTGGAAAAAGGTATCCTCATTTTTCCTGTCCCCCCTTGATAGTCTTGGAAAATAAGTGGGGTTCAGGACACCCAACCAGTAGTTTTCCTAGTATGTCATATCTTAGTATTCGATTTTATTTTTATGAACACCATGGTAAATTCTAGGATGTCGGGTATGCATCTGTATATCAAGGGTTCTAATATTTTTTCTTCCTGTTAGAGATAAGTTTTCAGAAAATCAGGTACATATCAAAAGAGAAGGGAGCAAATATATCTATACAAAAAAAAAAAAAGGCCTACAACCATCATGAATTTTTCAAGTTATCTCAGAAAATATAGAAATCTTACAGCTAAAGGCAAACCATCCCAAGCTCACACCATCTTTATGAATAAGGAGAAATTTTGACAGAAACGCTTAAAAAAAAAATCTTGTTCGTGCCATATAACTATGAGACCTGTCAAATCTCTCTTCAGAAACCTGGTCTACCACAGTCAGGTATGGCTATGAGTGCTGTTTCTGGGTCATAGACAAGTTGTCAGTCTTTTACACTTATAGTCGCATCAATCTTCAATTGCAAACCCCATTACTCCTTCATTCTTTACAGAGCTTTCTGAAATGGCTCTGTAATAGTAAAAAGTCCTCACACTTTCTGATATTGGGAGTGAAAGGTGGTTTCTCGTCCAAATCAGAAATGAGGTGGTTTTGTTTTTTCAAATTTTGAAGAAAAAGGAGCATGGAAATGAAATTTGGTTGTAATGAAACACAGTTTTGTTCATCCAGAAGCTAAAGTTCAAGAGGGCAATGCTGGTCACCAAAAACAGCACCCAGAGTTCAAAATACTGTTTTCTACACCTCAGAAGTAGTACCTGAGATGGTGGTAGTTCAGAATCGTATCAGTTCAAAATCCTGTAGGCATTCATTCAAATTCTAGCAGAAGCAACAGAATACTTTGGGAAAAACAATGTATAACTATATATAAATTGAATACAGTAGTTGCTTTTTGCAGGTGTCTGAAACCACTTGAAATCATCTCTGCTTGGTTTTCAACTTAATTTGAAAGTAAATATTTGGACATTAAACCTAATAGCATCGTAAAGAGCTTTGAATCTGCATCAATGCTTGTATTACTTTCCTCAGGACAAATTTGGGGCATTATCACCTCATTTTTCTATTGGTGTCTAATTCAGCTGGGATGATGACAGCTCAGAGCCAACATACCATAGTCAGCCAATATGAAACCACATATCATAATGCAACAGTGGTCCCATATATTGCTGGTTAGGATCAGCATGTACTCTTGAATGCACTGTTTTTCTTTATCCTGAAATGTCCCATGAGACCTTCCACTCTTTTTTTTTTTTTCTTTCTTTCTATGCCTGTAACTATCATGATTGATGCATCATTGCTGGACATGAGAGTGAAGGAGTGAAGATGGATGACCTTGAGGCTTAATGCTTGTGTGTTCAGAAAGAGAAATGTAATTGCATGATAACATTTGTGAGCCCAGGGTGATTTGCAAGGCATGTAAATCCTTAGTGCAGCAAATTTTAGGAGAGCTGATATGCAGCCAAGGCTGGTGCTGCTGTAGCCATATTTGTATAAGCAAAGAAAGCAGTAGGAAGTCTTCACCCTTGAGCAGTGATGAACTCTGGACACAGAGTATCAGATACCAGTTTCCATTCCCATAGTTCAAATACCTATTCACCTGTCCCTCTGAATAGGTAGGCGGAAAGATTTAGGGACGCTTATCTTTTTTTAAAACGTAAATGGGAAACCAACACAAAATTTTATTTCAGATTATGATGACTGCAAAACAGCTACTTCTGTAACTCCATCTAAACCAGAAGACTGTTTTTTTTTTTTTTTTTTTTGGGGGGGGGGGGGGGGTGTTTTTAATGTCAAATACCTGGGCTGAAAATATCAGTTCAGTCACTTCTTGACCTATCTGTACTTTTTGACTCTTTGAAAAGTCAGGTAATGTGTGTCAAATCTTATTTTGTATTCTTCATGCCAAAGGCAGTTTTGGTTCCCAGGTATACCGTGTGTTTTAGGCAATTGTTCTGAAATGCTGTGCTTTATTCTGAAGTATTACACCCTGTCTGTAATCTTTGGTTTGAATATTTTATGCAATAAAAAAGTAATCAAGTAGATTAGCTATATGCTTTGGGATCCTCATACGTAATACATACATTCAGTAGCTCACTAAACTGTGAAAGAAGTTCTTACCCTGTAGTAGCTGGTCTGTTTCGAGGTGTTGCACACATGACTTTCCTGCCCTCTTGTCTGGATTTTTTTTCTCTCCCCTTTGACATATCTGTAGCTTCAGTACTGAAGGGAAACTGAGGTGTAATAGATGTATTTTGTCATTTATATGCCATCATAGAAAGTATGAGTACTGACAGAGAATGCTTGCTCAATTAATATTGTGGGGCACAGTGATTTTTGCTTGGAGCTCATGAAATGTTATAGGGCTTGTATATGAACTACAAAGCTGCCCTTCCCCTCGATTAAAAAACTAAAAATAAAAAGAGGTTCAGTTACCATAATAAGTTCTCTCTGACTTCACAGGACGTGAGATCTCTGTGCCACTTCTGACTGGGTTTCTCTGCATTCCTGTTTTGTCAGCAGTAGATGGCAGATCCTTGTTGGATGTACCAAAGCAGTCTTTGTTACAGTGCCAGTCAGGGTCTAAGACAGTAGTGTGCTAGGCTCCATAAAAAAGGCATTTGTTGATAGGACAGTTGATGCTACTAATTAACATAAAAAGTATCACTTCCCAAGTCTGACTCTTCTGTAATGTCTTTCCACAGTAATTTTTTCTCCTGGTTCTTCTACTTGTGGCAATATATGGAATTATAGCTGTAAGAATGCAGTAGAGAACCAAAGTTATACATATTTGTAAGCTACATATGCAACTGGGCAGCTGATCAGTGAGCCTGTAGTTAATGGTCTGATGGCAGAAAGTAGAGATTGTTGTGTGCACCAATATTTTTCTGGCACTAGAAAGAGCGATTCTGAATCATTTTAGGCTCTAGGGCTGCATGCATGATCCAACACATGGAATATGGTGAATCTAGATATTCAAAGGAAAGTGAATGGAAATTGCCATTTTTTTTCATGACAGGAGAACGAGTTTGCCACAGTGCCAAATGAAAATCAAATATGTGCAGATTTGTTCTAAAGATCTGTCAGTAGCATTGAAACTTCTGGTGGCCAAAGGATGAATTTCAGATTCTGAAAGAAAACAACTAGAAAAATGGAATATAACAAAAGTAATTGAAAGCATGTTATCCCAGGTCTTGTGCACAGATTTAATTAAGATCTCTGCCTTCAAATGGTTTTGCCAAGCAGTTTTTCTAAACCTTAGGCAAAATAGGTTGGCTAGTCCACATTTGGAGGCACAGGCATTAATTTTCATGGTACAGAGGGAATCCCTTTGTTCAGAACTATGTTACTTCAAATGACTGTTTCATTAGGGTGAATATTTATGTAAATTTTGGATACGCTCTGTGTACTGGAAAAACTCTTCCCGAAAATATGTAGCACATGAGTAATGAGTTGTTTTTTCCCTCTCCCTTGTACAGTTCTTAGAGATGTAAAGCAACACATCTTACGTTTCCTCCCCTTTTTTGCACACAGAATAGAAATTACAGCTACAGCTTAGCTTGTTTTGCCTGTGGATCAATGCCAGAAAGCAGTTTTGAAGGTGTTTTAAAATGAAGACATCTGGCAGCTGGCGTACTTACAATTCATTTGCCAAAGACAAGTTGCATGCTGTTGGAATTTTCAATTGAAGGTCACGCACCAGGTAAAAATCAGTCAGGTGGAGCTCGTGTGTGGTGAACCCACACACTTGAAGAATTGTTGGCTCAGGGATGTGTGGGTGGGCTATACTGTGAAGTATGCTTGTCTAATTTTTCCTCTTTAAAATGTGAAACTCAAAGCTGAAAAGAGGTCAGTAAAGCTGACAAGAAATCACAAGGCTATGACATTTCTGTGGAACCACCATCAATTAGTTTGAGCAGAGGGTGCCCAAAAAGAAAAAAAAAAAAAGGAATAACAGAATCTGACATAATGTTTGACAAACACTCTGCTGTCAACTGAGTGGTCACACAATTTTTACTCTCATTTTTTTCAGTAAGAAATAGCTTAGAGGATTATTTGTATACAGCTTTCTACTGACAGTGAATTAGTAACAGTGTGTCATTGTGCATTCACTTGCCCAATGACAGCTCTGAGACTAAGCTGTTTACATTAATTGATGTTTAATGGTATTAATGCAATATGTTTTACCATTATAAACTTTCTCTCTATCAGGCTGGTTGCTTACTAAGTTACTAAAACTTTCTAAATCAAGGAACCTGCACCCAGAATAGCATCTTGTATGTTTACATGTTAAATGCTTGCACTCTTTTTGAAATGGGGAAGTGTTGTTCAGTTTTACTGCTGGGGGGGGGGGGAAGTCTTCATAAAAGAAGCTCCTTTTGCTTTAGTAGATCTACTTATGATTTGCATCAAAGTATAAAAGAGGAAAATGAGGCCTAGGATAAATATGTGCTACAACCTGTAAAAGTATGAACATAGCAGATTGTTCTGTGTTTTGCTAGATGGAAATCTTAATGTGGCTTTTTAGAAGGTTTTGCATTCAGATGTTTTTTAGGTTCCACGCTAAAACAGTTCGGACAGTGTTGGGTTTGCTGAGGTATGAGAATAAGAAAAAGTATTTGCAGTACTACTTCTGAGAAGCAAAGTTCAGAAATTAATAGAGCAGCATTACTCAGTAAGATCAACAATACGTCTCCTCAAGCAGTGGAGAGTATTGGTGTTTTTTTTTCTTCCTAAGTACATAAAAAGATACTTTTGTCATATTTTACCCAAAGCTCTTCAGCAGAGGGATCAGGGATACCAGTTGTTCCCTATAGATCTGTCTTCTGGAGTCTAGCCCCTAACTCTTAGGCTGACTGAGAAGTCAGCTGACTGCTGAGACTATGACCTTTCTGCACATCTTAGATGAAGAGCAGAAGAAATAAAGGGATGTTTGATGGCAGTATGCAGCACAGGTACATGAACTTTTCTGCTTTTAAGGGAGTTATTTGGTACTGTTTGATTGCACTGCCGTATGGGCTCATGGCTAAAATGCTGAAGAAGTCATTGGAGCCAGAAACCATCAAACCCCAGTAGAATGTTATTTGAGGCAACATGTATTGTAGAGTTAATGAATCTCTTTAAGTAATTTGTTGTCAATAGAGACTAAAAATGAAAAATAAAATGAACGTTTATTTAATACCCCCAAATTTGATGTCTTCCTAGGTAATACTGAAGCTATACCCTCTTTCTTCTATCAAATTGTAAGCTACCTATCTGGTACTCATATGTTGGACACCTAGACCTTACAGCAGTCCCTGTAGGTCCTCCTGTTATGTCCTCTTGCAGTTTGCAGGTCAACAGTAGCAACAGTAGCATAATGTGTCTCAAGCCTTGAGCATTACTGTAAAAAAAAAAAAAAAAAAAATGGAGAGAGAGTAATTTGGTTCAATTACTTTGAACCAAAGACTTTGACTGGTGTCAAAATTAGGTGTACAAAAAAAAGTGAATCTGTTTCAGTTCTTGAGGTGTGTTACATAAATTGTGTAAATGTGGCATAGTGTAAAATACTGGATAATTTTTTGCTTCATGTGAGAGGAAATGCAGAGTCTAAAGATGAAATATGAAACTGCTTTCACATGAGGATCTAGAGAAAATGCTGATGATTTGTCACAACTGTTCATCATTGTGCTAAACCTGTTTTGTTTTCCTGCTCAAGTTCCTGACAGATAATGGCAATCTGACATTCTTACTGTTTTCATTTTACTGAAAAAAAAAAAAAAAAAAAAAAGATCTACAGATAAGGGGCTGAAACCAAGTAGTGTTATTACATTACAAGGCTCTTAGTCTCTAAAGATTGATTTCTTGAGTAACATAAGCAGTTTCTGCTGCAGTCGTGAATATTTTGAAGTTGTTCTTGCTTGATGTGAAATTCCATTACTGGCTGAAAGAAGCCTAAACTATGTTTACCCTGCAAAAAAACATCTCCGAGCACATGAAATAATATAAGTTGCCCCTATTAGCCAGCAAAGGGGAATTATAAATATTATGTGGAACATCTTTAAAATAATGTATGTAAGGAAGTATTCTGATCTGATTATAAATAAAGATTTTGTTAGCTTACCTTAGGCTTCTAGGTGCCTGTAGGAATGACAAGTGCCTTTCTTTCTGATTTTGATGTAAGGTATGATGCTTGCTAGACTTACACTTGAGTGTGGCAATACATGCATAACTTTTTGACTCAGTTTCACTATTGACGCTGCTTTGTGTGTTATCTTGGATCCTTGAGTTGTTGCAGGAGGATACAGTTGAAGTCTCAGAGAATATTACAAGTGTGCCAAAAGGCTTCAGTGGTAGCCGCTGGAGCCTAGCACTTGGTGTGGTCTAAATATAATTTAGAGTCTTGGTACTCTATCTGATCATGCCCCAAGCCTGTTCCAGTAGTGTCTTTCCTCATTGATTCTAATGGGAGCTGAGATTCCCTAAGCCACTTTGCTAAGAGATTTTAGTTTTGCTGACAAATTGTAAGCAGCGTGAAAACTCCTGATATTTTGAGGATCCCTTCTCCTTGGGTGCCAGCTAGAGCCAGTTTTACCTCCCAGAGTACCTTCAAAAGCTCTGTGTAGTGGAGATTCTACTTTGAGTGCTGTATGCATAAGAATGTTTTCAGTAATGATTTCTGAAGCTTTAGGGGTGAGGATATTAGCCTCATGTCTGTGTTTTGATTATGGTGAAAGGTTAGCTATAAATTCAGTGTTCTTATTGCAGCCTTTCCTTCCCATGATGATGTACTTGGTTTAGTTATTGTTTCTGTTAATTCTAATGCCACCTGCTGCTGAGGAAATGGCATGTGCTTTATAAAAGGAATTATACATATTTTAAAGGATATAAATTCCAGTCTTTTAAGAATAAAAGTGGGTATTTGGTAAGTAAGAAGTAATACTATCTTAGAATGCATCTTCAGGACAGAATAGATCCAAGCACATACTGAAAAGATAGCAAGACATAGCTACAACTGCACTGTGGGAAGATTCTCTCTCATGTATATAAATACATATATATATATATATATTTCTCTCATGTATATATATACATATAAATATATGAAGCACTCTGCACAACTCTGGCAATATAGAACAGGATAGAAGGACTGATACAAATAAATTTTAGAAAGAGATAAAGGATATTCAGTGGACATGAGACAGGCTACAGGTGAAAACTTCAGAACTTTCAGACACTTCTATTTTTCTTTTTTAATTGATTTTTTTGTCTGAATGTGAGTGTTTTGTTTTCTAGTTTTGCTATCCTTGATTTAAAAACTGTTCATCTTTGGTAAAAGTATGCTACTTTAAAGGGAATGAAAATTTGAAGTTACAGGATTGATGGGTGACACGAGATTTTATGCAGGGAACTTTTAGTCACAATACATTCTTCTGAATTTAATTATCTGGACACTCATATGGAATGAAAAATGCTTGACAAACAGAATTAATACTAATAAGCATTATCCTAAGGAAATAAGTAGTTAGAGACTAAAGACTGAACAAGATTGAATTTGCTTAAAGACCCTGAAGAAGTACTTCAGTGTTATGTGAAGATGAGCTAAAATTGAATAATGTTGTAGAAAAAAAAGACTATAGATATAATGAACCACTAAGAAACCAGTACATAGATATGCTGTAGATCTAAATAAAACCCAAGAATAATGAAATTTTGCTGAAAAAATTATAATTTATTATAGTGAGATGATTCATTAATGAATATTCATTGGGAAAGAGAACCTTGGAAATGATACCAAGGAAAATTATGCATGGATAGCAAAGAAATATAATGGTCAGCAATAATTATTAGATAGTGTAGTGCAATAGTCCTACATAGCAGGGGTCATTTGAAGAAAACCTCTTTTCTTCACACAAAATTTGTGTAAGGCTGTACTGTACAAAACTGTTAAAAATATTAAGAAAGAAGTAAACCAGAATTTCACAGGGAAAAAAGGTCTAATGTCCTGATTATTATTTCCTTTTATTTATTATTATGCCTTTGTTACTCTCTCATAGGTTCACAGCTTTATATGTGCAATTAAATGAATACATATACATTTATCTGTTGCTTGTCTAATATCGTCAATAGTTGTTTTACTGTGTATATAAAGCCTTAAGTGGATGCGTTCATTTTAGCATGTCTACATCCAGCATAAAGCAGTACAGAGTTTGGTCCCTTTCCATCTCAATAGTGTCCAGAAAATTGTATATTTTACAAATTCTTTTCTAATTTCAGAATGTCTTTTTAATGTATTTTGACACAAATTCCTTTATTCTTGCATCTCATTTGTATTTCTGTATGAACTTCATTACTTGAAGCGAGGTTGTCTTATTCTAGTCTTCATCATAGTTATCTAGTTACATCAGTTTCTCTTCCTCTTGCGAGGTAGAGAAAGAAGCCCCTCTACCCAATGATAAAGTCAGTTGACCTAAGGTCTCTAGTAGGGCCAACGCTGTTTCCATCATTCTTGTGTACATAAAAAATGCTACTTTTGTAACTCTTTGTCATTTAGTGTATGAATTTCAAACAGACAAATTATTCCCCCTTGAATTCCTCATATTTACAGTTTTTCTTTCAGTCCTATTCAAGAAGAAACTAATATGTACTTTATATGCACAATGAATGGCTTAAAACTAATTAATATTTACTGATGGTAGGGATGAAATAAAAGTATTTAATTATAAATTCTTTTACATCAGCAACATTTAAATAGCAAATTAGGTAGTGAAATAAGTTGGAGTAAAGTCTGGACTTGGGTGAAGGGAATTCAACTTCCATGTTGCAAAAATGTGACATTTAGTAGTTCACATGCATTGCCATTAACACATCCTTCCTTTTTGGCAATAAAATGTGACTAGAAGAAAGAACATCACCTCTCCGATGAGCTGCTCTTTCAAAGAGATTGGGGGAGCATTCTTTCTCACATCCAGATGGCCTATGTGTGGCATGGAGTAAACAACAGCGGTAAGATGTGGGCTACCCACATGCCAGAAAATAGGTACAGACAGGTTCTGTCAGGTACAAGGAACTGTAGAGGAATTTAGCCCTTTAACTCTGGAGGTGCCCAAATAAGAGTTTAGGAACCTCTGAAAACCAACACCTCTGTGTTCCTTTTCTGTTTTGGACAATACACAATATGTGTTTCCTAAATTGTATAAATCAATAAGTTAAATTTTCCTGATCTCTATTTTAATCCTACGAAACATCAGTTCAGTTCGTTCAGTTGCATAGCTGTTTGTGAAGAGACTAAAACGAGCTTGGTAACGTCTCAGTATTTCTATCGTAACTCATTTGGGAACTTGTTTTGTTTTTGTTTTTTGGTTTTTTTTGAGTAGCTCCAGTGTGTCACTTAGTACTCCTAGTACTCCTAAGACCAGTGTTATTAGCTGTGCCCTCCTGAACTGAGCCGGTTGGCACCTTCAGCTTAACAGGGCTTCTGAACAGTCTGGTGGTTTGGAACCAAATTCCACTTCCACATTCAACACCTTAATCATATATAAAAGAGCTTCCAGTACGTACCTGAGGGTATAAGTTGGTTCTGTGTGATTAATGCACATAGATTATTCACTGAAGCTACTTCAAAATATTCATAATTGGTATCAGGAAGTTTGGATAACTGTATACTCTGCAGTATCTTTACTACAGAAATTTTCTGTCGCAAGCTGCCATGCTCAAGTATGCATTTATTTTATGAATGAAGGTCTTTTGCGCATTAAGATTAAAATCCTCTGCCTCTCTGCTATGAAGGAAAAAAAAAAAACTCTTTGAAAGTGCAGTTCATGTAAACCATTTCTTTAAAAACAGAGCCCTTAAATAGCTCCAAGTACATTTCTGTGTATGACACATAAATGTCCACTAATTGCATGAAGGGAGAACTGAGATTCCAATAGCAAATTCTGTAAAAAGTAGATATACAAAGAAAAGTGGAAGCATCTGTTTAATATATACAGCATTAGAATTTAATTTTACCTCTGTGATGCTTTTGTGTAGCTGCAGTGTTACAGAGGAGCACATAAGCATAGTAGTGCAGTGTCAGCAGGTGCATGCCACCAAATTACTGCTTTTAATTTGCATATTCATCTGCTAAGAAGCATGTCATTATCATATCAAAGGGATACTAAGCAACATCTAGCTTCGAGAGATGTGGCATAGTTTCAATACGAGCAATTAATGCAAGATGAGGACTCTCTTTTTGTCATGTCTCCTAGGGATAGCTGTAATCGGGCTTATTATTGGATACCAATAAGACTGAGGTACCAGTTGGCAGAGAATGAGAGAAGTACAGAAAAACAGAGCTGTATGAGGCGTCTTAACTATACACTTCATAGCAAACCAATTCTCTGGTCACTTTTTAAAAACAAAAGCTGCTACTATCTGCCGAATAAGTCTGATCAAAGATAAACATTATATGTAGCACATCTCTAAAGGGAGGCTAAAGAGAAAAAATTAGACCGAAATAGGCTGTATTTTCCATGAAACAAGTAAAGCTGACTAATGAAATGTAGAACCAGGATTCTTATAATTCCTCTCTCATAGAGAAAGGGATTTATAAGTAAGTTTTATTTCAAGGATCTTGTTGCAATAGGTTACTACTCTGTGGTGGTAGGTCCAGCCTGCACGTTCAAGAAGGATGGCAGGTCTTGGGCTACTGTTTTGTGCAATGCACAGTCAGATTTGCTTGCAATCACAAATATAGCAGGAAAGTAGATGGAGTCTTTAACAGTTGAAGAAATTAAGTATTCAAAACTAGTTTCTTATGGGTGAAGATCACTTTCTCCAATAAACTGTTTAGAAAATATGCCAGAAAAAAAAATAGGTGAATCGTAAGTGAATGGAGAGATGTGTGTAAGGATGTCATGGATCAGTTTAAGGCTCTCAGTATTCAACATGCTCTGTCCAAGATGTAAGGAGAAACAGGAGCAAAGCAAGCAGATGGATATTTCTACCAGAATATCCTCTGAGCTTCCACCTGAGCTAGGTTCTGTTAAGACTGAGTTGACATCTGTGTTCAGCTGCTCTTGGTGAGTTTGGGGGAACAGTTATACTCTGGCAAAGACAAATGGGTCCTAGAATATGATTGATGGAGGATTCCTCACATTGTTCTCAGGCTGGTATTTCAGAGTGAGAACTTCAGCCACGAACTGGATGATAACTTTTCTGATTTTGTTACAGAACATTTCTATCGCTTATCTGTTGTATTTTAGCTCTTCTGAGTGATTCAAGCACCACAGCTATCATAAAATGCAGTCAGTTTTAGTCTCCACAGTCTGATGATCTGATTCATAAATGCAGAATTTGAGTTTTAGTTTTTTCTGTCTACAAAGAAACCTAAACTACAATGACCAACTTCACTTTTTCAAGAAGGAAACTTCTACCCTTTCTATTACTGTGCTATGATCCTCTGTAACACATACTAGTTGTATTATGAAGTCTTACTTTGCATCTTTTACTACTTTAACTCCATGTTTGCCACTGAGATGGATTAATTTGCATTGATTATTTCCAATAATTTCAATAAAGCTGGAATTTTACCCTCTCTACACACTATTGAATTTGATTCATGGCAGTAGCTGCCCCAGTCTCATGGTAATAATCAGCTGTTAGTGGCAGACAGTCATTATATTGTGGGAATGAGAAAGCAGCTGTAATGTTTAAATATCATGATTATAAGGTTAGTAGTAGTCTTTCATGATTTATGCAATTATGTATAGGTACAATGACATGTGCTTAATGTCAGCAATGTGAATACAGATAAACAAAAAGATATATACACGCGGGGTGTAGTGGCTTGTGTTAGTTTTTCTTAACAACTTTCACAACTGGAATTACTCGATAAATAATCTTAACTGGTATTTCACTACATTTTGAACACTTGGAAATTGGCTGTTAAAAGGTTTTCTGTCAGTGTTATCTATAGTAGTGATTGTCACATTATGTTTCACATAGTGATTGACAATAGGTAATATAAGGAACTTAAAATTTGTGTTAAGAACTTCTGTGAAATCTTGTATACTGCTTCAGTTGCTTCAATGCTTTCAAAAGTGTCATTAACATCTCATAGGCTAAGCTAGAACCAGATTTTTTAAAATTAGGCAACTATAGGTGATAGATTGTCTTCAGGATTTGACTCAAGAATGGACTCTATGTTTAGCATGGTGTGCTTTTACTGAAACCTAAATGTAATATCAAAGTACGGTACAGCAAAGGCAGTCAGCTGGTAGTGCGGGCAGTATCACGGTGTCATCCCTCCTGTTTGCTGGGGAAGATGAATAACAGATTATGAAATGCATCATGAATTGTAATAGTTTGCGCGCACGTTTTCCTGATGTATGCTGTGATAGACATACTAAATTGAAGTAGCTAGGCTCATTTTTCCAATGACCTTTCAGATTTGGCTTTTGAAAGAGAGAGCCTAACTTAGAAGGCCAGAGTCCCATCCGCTGCAATAACCCTTGGGCATATACAGTAAAATTTAAGCTACCTCTGCTACTGCAGCAAATGTTTATGGGTTGTGGAGCACTTTTCTTATGATCCTGGGTTGATGTAACTGGTGTCAGTAACAGGGTCTTATTGTTTAGACTGACAGTTGGGTAGAGCCAGCCCATGCTTACATGTGGCTCTCTACTCTCTTAGGGTCCAGTCCTGCCTGGCAGTGAATACCCTCAGCTCCCTTTGATGATTTCAGTGGGAGTTGGAGGACCTCACAGGAGGGTGCTTGATGCCTTGTGAGATCAGACACTGATAATTGAAACAGGCAAGACAGTGGTACAAGAAAATTGTTTTCTTTCCAATTTTACTCTGATGAAGTCAAGAGAGGTTTTCTACAGCATGTTCGCAGGTGCCTCAGGGCTGGATCCTACAAGATAACTGAATATTTTCAGTTTGTGTTTGTTTCATTAGGAACTGAGGGCCCCCAAACGGTTACTGGATTGGACCCTTTTATTGTACTTCATTATTTTTTAACATGAGCAAAACTGATAATTCAGTCCAAATCTACTGAAGTTCCTTGCAGAGAACACAGGTGGTGGGATCTGAACAGAAACAACACTACAGACTATGTAGTGTAAGGTATTACTTTTCATAAATAAAATTCTGCATGCATTTAAAAGAAGCAGAATTCAAGCAAATTATAGCCCCAGGTTTTTTTGTTTGTTTTGTGTTGGGTTTTTTTTTTCAGATTTTTTTAAAACAGATGGATAGTAAATGCTTTGAAATAATAATCTTCTAGTTAAAATGAAAAGGTTGGTGTAAGAGTAAAATCATATAATTTTAGACATGATCTTTCTAACACGAATAGAATTACTATAAATAGACTGGTTATATTGTTGAATAATGTGTTCAGTTATGCTAGACTAATAACTCTTCAGCTATGTATTAATCTACATTGTTTTAGTGTCAGTAAATGTTCTAATCGGCTCAGCTATAGCTTCTGGACATAACATAATAGCTGGCAATGAAAAGTACATTTTAACTTACCAGTTTTCATTTAACATTTGCATTTTTATCCTCTATATAAGATACATCAGTGCCTCTAATAAGGTGTTTTTTTTTTTTTTCCTGTAATATATTAACTTTGGTAAATCTGCATGGTGGAAGTATCTGATTTTTCAGTGTCAAATGTTTTTACGTAGCCTTTGATGTCTGAACTTCTCAGTTAACAACTGAGAACTTGGAGATGATGAATAAAGTTTCATGTTTTCAGTCTTCTCCCTCATTGTCTTTTCTCTCTAACCAAGACTCAGCAGGTGAGACGGCATATTTTACTTCACTCCATCAATACAGGTCTCTCTACCCCAAGAATTAACATTCTCCTTCCAGCTGTGTCCTGCTTTCAAAAGAGATGTGAAGCCATTCTGGAACTTGAGATGTGAGTGATTCCAAGAAGAAGAAACCAGAAACTGCCTCTGCTGTGATCATTACAAATCACTCATGAATTAATGCTCTGAGATACTTAACCCCTATATGACTTCAGCTGTTGTTCAAGCATTAATTCTGCTAGTGCACTGATTACTTTAGTCACAGTTTGCAGAGAGCATATTGAAGCCCTAAGTTTAACTGATTTAGTGAAGGCTGTATATTAGACAATGCCAGAGTTCACATTACATCCTAGGAGTTCCTGATTCTTACACTTAGACTCTTACAGTACTGGAAAAAAAAAAAAAAAAAAAAAAAGGACTACCAACTGAACAGTCCTCTGGGAGAACGAGTTGATTATAATTCAATATTGACCATTTTGAGTAAATACTGAATGGAATAGGGATATGACAAGATCTTTTTTATGGTTGGCACCATAGATGTTAATAAAGATGTTGGCACTGGTATCAATTTCTCTACTGGCACCAGGTGTGGCAAATCTTGAAAAGGCAGTCCCAGCTTTAAAGTGTATTGCAATGCTTGTTCCAGAAGGGCCAGGACTGCCAGCTTCCTTATGTAAACTGGAGAGCTTGGGAGACTTCTGGGGACTCTTTTTTTTTTTTTTTCTGAAAATGTGGTAAAGTGAATTGCAAGATTCCATACAAGAAGGAATAAAAAATGAAAGTAAGATTCTTCTGGATGAGAAAATTATAAGTTTGAAAGGAGTGAATGATGGCTATCGTATTACACGTGAACTTGGAAAGTCATTTAGGTATTGATTTATCTGATTTCAGCCAATGAAAACAAATCAGCTTTTCCAGCAATAGGTAGTGTCCTTCTTCCTTTCTCTCTTTCCAAACTCCAAAGCATTACCATCAATATTGTGGCATAGAGCCAATGGAGGAACATTAGATAAAGTTCTTCTCAGTGAGCAAGCAAAACAGGTTGATGAAGCAGTCCTTGTCTTTCAAGAATCCCATCTGCCAGAGCTGACTTAGCATTAAGATATCCACATATAACTCAGAGGCCATATTACCTGCTCTTGTGATCCTAAGTTTTGTGATTATCTGTGAACTCTGAATATCTGTAATCCTTCCTCCATGTCATTTTTGACGTGAAAATGTGATCTGGTCCGCAGCTGATAATGCCTGTCAGTTTTTTTGTGCTATCATATACTGAGTTTGCTTCCATGTTCTCTATGAAAGAAGACCCACTCATTCTTTCAGAAATGGTTCCCATGCTCTTCTCCTTCCCTATTTAACAAACAAGCTGTACATTCCTACAGAAAAAAAAAATAAAAAAAACTCCCAAATATTATCTGTATAATCGTAACAGTGGCTTAAAGACAAAGAACAAGAATTTCTAAACTCCAAGGAGTCTATTGAAAACTTTTTTTATGTGCAGGATTTTCAGTTATTGTGGTGATTAGAGATGTTAAAAATATTTACAGGTAGATAGGTAGTTGTTTTTTTTTAAAGAAAAAAAAAGGAAGTAAAAAAAGGAACCTCTCATATTAAAAACAAAACCAAAAAAGATCTCTAGGCAGTCACAGTATTTTCTTCACAGTGTTTATTTTACCTTTTCCAATATTCTTCTGTCTGTGCACGATGCAATTTTATTTACAGTATAAAATATTTTGTCTTGATTTTACTTTCTGAAAGAGGCCTATCATATTTTAGGTGATGAAAAGTAATAACAGTACTAGTGCTATAAAATTTGTAAGTGCAACTGTGATGTGTAGCTGCTGTTTGTGTATCTGAAGGGAACCAGCTCTGTGGTGGTTTACCTAGGCAATGCAACACCTCATCTTTGAAATGCTGTCTATGGCTACACATAGTTTTTTTGTGAACTCTAAAATGAACCTTCCCAAAATAGTAAAGAAACTATCATCATAAAGCTCAAACAGGCAGGGATGCCATTGGGACTATTCTTAAGGTATTAGTAATTATAAAAACCCCTTGCCAATGTTTAGATGAACTGCTTAGTTACTTCCAGTGAACAGAGAATCACATCGTCATAAACATCTACCTTTTTTTGGGTCTTCATAACTTTTCAAAAGACAAACTGAACCATTCTAAGCACTGAATGGTAATGTCATTATTCACTGTGCAATGCTTCTTCCTGTACTTGGTGTTCCTGTGATTTTATGTTTAGTACTATGCCAAGGGGTTTTTTTACTGTTGAGACTATTTTTGAGTTATTCCCATCCTTGGCTTTGAGTCCAAGGAGAATCCAGTAGAGAATCTGATAGTAGTTGTGTTTCCTGTCTGTTTGACTTGGAGTTATTGTGAAGACTACTGAAACATGAGTTTGTTCTGCTGCTATATGTAATAGAGTTCAAAGTATTTTGCTACTGATGAGATTGAGTTGGTACTTTGGAACTAGGTGCTATTGCCTGGAAATACCTTTTTTTCAGCGTTAACCTGTGTAACAGTAACTTTCTTTCTGAATATTTTCTTTCATGGTGTAGTCATTGAGAAGCAGAGAACATGATCTGCTTGGCCTTTTAGCAAAATACGTTTCTTCCAATATGAAGGAGGTTGTTTATAATTTATTTTCTTTAACCACTTGGAATAGGATCCTATGCAAATTTCTTACAACGTTGATCTGGCAAAAGTGGTTAGCTTCTGCATTGTATAAGTATATGGAAAAGTCACTGAATGTAGGTATATGATCAGTAGGCTCTAAAACCTCCAGCACCCATGAACTGGAGGTCATTTGTGTTCCCTGTGGATCAGAAGTAAAGATCTAAAGTCCGCCTGCCAGCAAACAAATGTGCTTCCTATTTTGCGCTGACATAATGTTTCTCTGATAATAGGTCTCTTAACAGCATGCATTTGTAAATCAAAACTACAGTAAATATATCAATAGTACAATACTTTCCATGTCTAAATAAACAGGGTTTTTCACTTTCACTTTTGCCTTCAGGATGTCAAGCAAGAGATTAGAAGGCAATTTTCAAACTGAAGGGGGGAGGGGAACCGTGATGTTATTCTGTAGAAGTTATTTGATTGCTCTTCATAGTCTTTTCATTACAATTGGCATTTAGAAACTCAACCACACATGCCGCTCCACACCTTTCTACATGATACTGTTTCTTCCTGTTCTCCTTATCTGTAACTGTGATGATGCACAGCTTTCTCCTATTTCTTTCTTGTGGGTTTGTGCAGTTTCTTGATGTTTGTGACAGGCCACGATAGGGGAAGCTTTTATCACTGTGGGGTTTGGAGGCCTCAGTAAATTGAAAATTGCAAATGAAATCCACTGGGCTTGAATTCATCAGCTATTATGTCAGATGACCTTTGGCAGCTGCTGATAAAAATGAGAGAATGTTAGCTCTGATCCAATTTTCAGCACTAACCATTCCTTTTCAAATCCATTCACAGTCAGGCAGCAGACACATGGGAAGTGAAAATGATAGGGTTTCAAGAGAGCTGCATTGTGTTGCAGATTAAGATTTTCTCCCCCTATTTCTAGAGGTCGGCCCCCAGGCCCCTGTCTGGTATCTACCTATTGTCCAATCAGTTTCAATATCTGCTTCAGAGGACATGTTAGCCATCCTTACAGATAAGTGCTTACAGGAGAAAATGTTGGACTTAATAGTTTTGCTTAGGAGGCATCAAGGGTCACAGTGTACCAATATTGACTGGCACATGTTAGTTTAATCTGACATTCTTAGGAATGTGACACTAGATTTTTTGGAGTTGTTGATCTCTGAGATTTTTGTTCCCAGGTCTAGGTTTTATAAATTTTATTTTCCTGTAATTTTTTATATTCATGAGCTGCTGATATTCGTAAGAAAATGTCTGCCATAGCTGGGCCCAGGTGGCCCTTACCTTATATCCCTGTCTTAAGATTGCATAAATTACAATACCAGAGAGTTGCATGTTAGTATGATGATTTTTCTAGTAAGAAAAAACTAGTAACTATTCTGCCTGCACTTTGAAACTATGCACAGTGGGAAATTAAACAGCCAATTAGGCTTTCCAAACAAAATTTTTAACTGAAATAGATGTGAGTTTTGCCTTCAGAGATCATCAGGTGAGTGCATCCCCTCCCTCTGCTATTGGCTTCCTGAAGAATGACTGTGCGCAGCACTTCCAGAAGTTGCTGATGTGCTCAAAGGGCTGATCCCTACTCAGAAATGACCTGTTAAACCAATGTGAACTTAAGGGACTTGCCCAGTATTCCATCCGCCTTTTTCAATGTAATTTAATAAGGAAAAGAGTGAAACTCTGGACTATATCAACTTGGAAAAATAATGTATGTCATTACGATTTCAAAGTTTTAGAATAGTTCCTGATACTGCTTAGTTCTTCAATTTTTATAGAGGCATAGCTCCCATTGAATTCTGTTTTTAGAAGGGAATAATGATATGTAGATTGGACTTGTTTCGACAAGAATTCAAAAATCAGATTCTTTGACTGATCACACTGTCATTCTTCAAAACATCACTATTAGGAATATCTTTTCCATTGAAGGCCTAATACTCTTACCAAAATGTTTCAAAGTACAATGCCATCTGCAAACTACATTAGTTTTATATTTAATGTTTTAATTGATTCCTTTAGCTAGAAAGTGAATAAATATATAGTGGCTTGGCTTAATACATAAACAGATTATCCTTAATTTACATGTCAGGGAAAAAACATTCTTAAGAAACTTGATATTAGTATTGTTAAAATCTAAGTGATAATTTCTGAAATAACTCAGATTGTGCTAATTTTTCTAAAGTTATTGAATAATAGAAAAATATAAGTGCTTCTGTGTAACTGGTAGTGGTCTGAACATTGAAGAACAAACCCACTGTTTAAAGATTAATCTGGAATATGCACATGCCTTGGTTTTATGTTCTTCTTAAAATTAAGTCTATAGTGTTAATATAGCTATATTTTATTTATATAGATAGCATCAAATGTAATTTCAGTCACTGATGACTCTAGCACCATTTAATCATGGGCAAAATTTGTAGTTAACTCAGAAAGTAATCACCTATTTTGCATTAGTATGTTGTCGTCCTAAATTATCATCTTAAGGATACGAAAATCACATAATCACTATTATCCTTAGATCTGTTCATATCTGAATCTTAGGAACTCTGCAGATCCTAACTTTTTGCTCTATGCTTATTTAAAATTATGTTGTTGTGGCAAGTTCTCTATAGATTTAGATTTTTAAAAAATGAAATTCCTGTGGAAGCAGCCATTTCTCAAGCCAGCAAACAAAACTGACTGGCAATTTGCTGTGAAGGCAAAAGTGGGGACCATTCTGGCGGGTGGGCTGGAGAGTGCTTTAACTTCATTGGTGTTTGGGGCTTTCCCTATGAGCTCTTCGACTCTCTCTCTTCATACTGGCCCAGGAGACTGACTGGAAGTCCTAGAGTATAAGGAACTGCTGCTGCTCATTCGTATATTTGCTTTTAAGCATTATTATAAACTATCTGTGACCACCTTATTTTATGGGAGAAAAACTGAATTTGTTTGGGTACAGAAAAATACTTAACATAGGTCAGATTTGGCTGACTTTGTGTGTGTCCATCAGCGGAACCTTGTTACACTTCAGTTTTGTTCTTTATTAAGTTAATGAATATTGTAATGCAATTGGCTGGATTTACAATGAGAAAAAACAACTTTAAGTTGTTACAAAATATTTGTGAAGCTTTTTGAGCCTCAATGCTAAAAAGTAATAACTATCAAAGCATGTTTTGGGATTTGTTTAACTTCCTGTGTTTTAAGTATATGAGTGATTTTTAAATATTTAGTAATTAACTAAGTCTAATTATAATCTAAGCAACAGTAGTTTGAGTAGTTTGCTGACTTCTTCAGTATCTTTCTTAAAGTATGATTGAAAATAAAGTTAAAACCTGATTCTGAATAAGTTTTAGGGAAATTTTTTTTAATTCTGCCATAATATCTTCATCGTTGTTGTTGTTGTTACGCAATGTTTTGAGGGATCCCTGGTCAAAATGAAGACCAAGTTCCACAGTACTACATACTCAAGAAATGCTCTGTGAGAGAGCAGTATATTTGTCCTGATCAACTTACAGTTTAGTTGAGCAGAAAAACAAAGGATGGTGATGGGGGAGAGGAGAAACAGGCATGTTAAATGTGTAAGAACAAATATAGGCTTTTCTTTAGCTCTCTGTGTATACAAATGTCATTCTAAGAAAGTGCTGTGGTCAGGAGAATCTGTGAAATGCATATTTTAAAATACAAAAAGCCTGTATTGACTGATCCAACTTACGGATCTTTTTACAGGATCCTTTTGATTTGCAATTTGGTTGTCTTGCGTTTGTGTCATCTCCTAAACATAAACACTAACTGTATGTCAGATAAGTACTATTTTATTTTGTTTTTGCTGGCTTCCATTGATTCATGTATTGCTATTGATAAAAATAGTTTCCTAGAAAAAATGAGAGTATAATCAATATTTGTAACAGCTAAGATTGTTTTTCAAAGTGTTAGTCACTTTCCCAGATGACTTTTTCCTGTGGTGTCCAGCATGACTCACTTCTGGAAAACTCATTTTATAAACAGTGCTTTTCTCATTCTGGTATTGCAAAAATAAAGAAGGTTGTGTGAAGAATTATAAAGAATAAATAAAATATCACTTAGGGGGAATTATCGTATGGAGGTTGATGTTTGTCTTCTCAGGCTGTTAACTGCTTAGAAGAAGGACTTTGGATGTGTGGATGAAAATCCAGAATAACTTCACTGATGTCAGTGTCATTATTCCTGTGCAAGTTGGTGTAACTGAGATTAGATTTTGGTCATTCACTGTCTCCTGTATTTTCCACAATGCCAGATATGCAGTTGTCATTTTAGCGATCACACATACATTCACCAGGAATTTCACTGTGCATGTAAGTAGTCTGTCTGCTGTATTATTTCTTGCTATAGAGTGTTTAACTTCTGACTACATCGATGAGCATTTCATATGTTTGTTCATGTCTTTTTTTTTTGAATGATGCATCAATGATAACACTTATACTGAAGCTTGTAGTGCAATTAATGTTGCTGCTGTTAAAAAAAATGTATTTGCATCTCTTTAATGAAGACATCTGTGGGGAATTGCTGATCCTTCTATTTAAAAATCTTTCTTTGAATGTTCAACTTTAAAGGGTTATAAACAATATTCCTATATGTGCAGATAGAAAATAAAAAAACACTAAAACATGCCAAAATCTTATGTTGTCTTGGGAGTGCCCAGTCATTCAAAACTAGGTTATATATTTTACTTTGTCTCTCTGCTTAAATTAGTTAGGAGTCTTTCATAAGTTTAAATTAAGCATTAATATCCACAAAATTGTCCTTTGTAATGGAAAAATCCAAAAGAGAAAAAAATGCAGTTAGTTTCCTAAATATTTATTCCTTTGTAGAAAGAATGTTTCTCTTATGATGAAAAATAGTAGATTATTTAAGAACACTAAGCCCGAAAGTTCTACAGAGGAGAGTAGACAGCGATCTGACAAATATTCATGCAGTAGTTTGTTAAAGTTTCTCCCCTGGTGGTATTCCCTTAAAGACCTTTCCATAGGGGCAGTGTGTATTCCTGAAGTGTTTACTTTCTGTAGTTTTGGGGTGTATCTGTCCATTCAGGGTTCCTGTGATGCAGAAGGTATTAACTTCTTCATGTATATGTGCCTGAAAAATGGCTATTGACAAGGAATTGGACCGGTGTGGTACCACCATCCCAAGATTTCACCTATCAGTAAGGTCCTGATAATGGGCCAGCATGTACCAAAGCTGCTGTTTTGTCTTCCTAATTCCTCCCTGCACAGTTGTGCAACACAGGCATACATAACATAGTGCAGCTCTACATGATTTTGTAAACTAAAAGACATAGATTTCAGCAAGCTGTCTTGCTGAAATGATCAAAATTGTTGGATGATCTCTAATTATAATTTTCTGTCTTCATCAGGTGAATTACAATTTTTTTCTTATACAGGATGAAGATGCTTTGTAAATGTCTTCTGAAAAGGAATCATACAAAGAAATCAGGTTAATATCTTAGAAGTCTTGTATGTATTTGATGCTGATATAAGGATAAATTTACATGATTAACAGTGTAGGAAGAAACACAAAAAGTCAATATGTCCCAGAATAAAGTTCAGCAATCAGTAGCTTCTTATTTATTTATTTATTTATTTCCAAAGAGGACAAGACAATGATCTAAATACTGGTTAAAAAATAAATAGAAAATTTAGAAATAAGTTTATTTTATAATAAAAAAAATATAAAATATTTTATATTTATATTTATATTTATAAATAAGTTTCTAAATACTGTAGACTTGGTTCAAGAACATCTGCAATTGACTATATTTTTTTTTTATTTATTTGTTCCTCTTGTGTTATTTACAAGATTAAAAAGGATTTGATTTTGAACTCAGTATTTTTGCTTCATACACACGTTCATTTACACCTGAAATTTGATAATGTATGTTCTTCAGATTAGTGAATAATCTACAATTCTCTCATGAAATTTGCTACTTTAAAAATTTTGGCAAACTGAACAAAGGAATATCTGTCTTGAAGCCTACCTATGATTGATTCATAGGCAGAACAGCATGAATTAAAGTGATGTTGAATTGTAATTCCAAATTCATTTTAGTTAAATTGAGTGAGGTATTTCATCAATGGCTGCTTTCCTGGTAAAATTTGCTTGTTTGTTTTATTGTACACTACTTTAAAGAACAGATGAACATTACTTGCTAGATCCTATTTGCAACATATTGTTTAAGTGAAGAGTAATAACAAGGTTTGTAATTTACAGAGGAATGAGTAATTCCTCATCTCTTGGTCTCAGGCCTGATTAATTTGCTCTACTATTGTCTTTTGATAGTTTCTTTCCTTTTTTTTTTTTCATTCTTCAAATTACAAATTGTTCCAAAGCTCAGTAAATTAAAGTCAATTGATCCCTTTACTTGGTTTCTATACTCAACCTCCATTTCAAAGCAGGTTTCTGCATTCATAACTGGGAATGGTTTTCAGTTTCATAAAACTACATGAAAACATAGTATTCAAGGTATATGAAATCATATTTAAAGTTGTTAGCAAATTCAGCATAAATTTTGAGAATTTTTTCAGCTCTCCCTTTGGTTCAATATAGTGAAGATAACGCAATTTCCAGATAACTAGAAATTGCTTGTAGGAAAATGTTTATTTTAAGATATTTTTACTGCCAGATTTTTGCACTCATTAGAAGTGTTTGTGTTGTTATTATTTATCAGTAGAGAGCTCTACAAGGTCTCATTCTGCTACAGTCAACTGTTGTAAAAATGCATGGTGAGCCTGGCAGCTGGGAACGTCAATGCCACACAGTGTCTTTCTATCAATGGCATCTGGATGCGAGATTGGCCTCCTTCCTAGGCTTTTGGCTAGCTGCACTGCTGCCTATCAGATGTATCTGTAGTATGCATAACAAATTTACATACATTTTGCATAGAGCTTTCAAGCTATTACTCGTATGTTTTAGGTTGAAGACTGCTACACTGAAGATTAATCAGAAAAAAAAAAAAAGGTATTATACCTATTAAACTTTTCACAAAATATATTGTACATTCATTATAAAATTACTCAGGACATTTATATTTTCTCATATAGAAATGAATGAAAATGTGGAGTGGGATGACAAATTAATAGCAATTTTTAGAGAGAATGTTTTCAAAATGTTTCTGTCTTTTAAAGACTGGAGTTTATGTCCACCTTCTTTCCATTATTAAAGGATAAATATTAGAGTTACCTAAACTGTTATTCATGTGGTGGGGCTTATGGATTTAGTATTAATATTGTGTTCTCTTTAAATTTTTCCACTGTCTTCACTTCATCTGTAAAAGAATGACTGGAAAGTTCATGGAAAATTGTTTAATATTGACAGGTTTTCAGGTTTTTCCATCCATACACAAAGCCCTTTCCCGCAGTTCTGTATATCTAAAGAAGTGTCTATGAAACAGTTAATGCTTAAAAGCATATTTCTAATTGATTAGTGCTAATAAATACAATCTTTCTTTACTGCTTGTTAGAAAATATTGAAATGGAAAAAACATTCAGTTGTTTCATATATGTATGGCTGCGAGTCTGGTTGGAGAAGCAACAGGTCAATTCCACATGTTCAGGATTTTCCATTAAAGGTTCAAATGACTGGAATTTCTTGTGCTGTAGGCGAGGATTTATATTGTCATTTCCTTCAGGTAACTGATACAAGCAGGAACTTCTTTGCCTTTTTTTTTTTTTTTTTTTTTTTTTTGCCTTTTTGCCTGTGTCTTCTGATGTGATATAGGTAAATCTGTATAATATATTTAATTACATTTGTATCCAGAAGTTGTTCTGAGGAAAATATCTTTATTTTTCTAATGGACCAATCTTAATGGATAACTTATCTGACATTCTTGGAGATAAAGTTTTAGCAGAAAATACTGAAACCCCTTCAGCAGAGTCACGGTTTTCCAGCTTTCAGTTTCCCTTTAAAATTTTGGTTCTAATTGGCAGGCTGGGAAAAGCTGTCATGTGGACAAGGTGATGTATCTGACCAGTCATTTGATTCTTTCACATGACATATGTGAAAGTCTGAAGTAATGACTTCAGATTGGTTTCATCTTTATTTAGCCCACTAAAGAACTCGTTAGAAGAAAATGGTGGCATTACTTCATGTTTAGGATTTGAGAATGCTATTGGGTTGGTGAGAAAATCTGCATTTACTGGCTTCCAGTTAGCTGGCACATTTTTCTTACTGTTATGTGTGTTCATGTCTTTTTACTTGCTCTATGTAAGCTTTCTAATATATGGCTTTCTATGTAAGAATATATATTTTACCTAATCAGCATATCTGTAACCAGGGATGAGGATGAAATATGTATTTTATGCTAGCCAAAGAGGATCCCGATATAGCTCTAGTGTATGTGGGAATTGCTTAGATCCTACTGTGCTGAGCATACAGCAATGCTATAAATGGATACCTTTCATGCCCTGTTGTGATATATTACAGGAATTTTGTAAGTCTAACTTAATGAGATCCAAATTGTCCTTCAGAAGAAATCTATGCATCTTCTGTGATGGAACCAAGAAAATATTGATTTCCCGTGGCATTCAGGTCTAGGTCATAACCACTGACATAAGAAATAAAACTGAGTTGACTCTTAGAACGACAGGCCTTTAAAACATATCTCTGTGTATGCATATTTATAAAATGCTTATGTTTTTATGTTTGTAGGCTTATATATATATATATTTAAGCTTCTTGAAAGAATATTTGGGAATGTTGCTATGAGCTGGACATAGAATAAACTATTTGTGACTACTCTAAATTTGTCTGCTGTTTTGAACTCTGCTAGGTCATCTTGTCAAAACACAACTTTGAGCTCTGAAATAAATGAACAGAAGAGAAACAAACATACTGTATTAAAACACACTTCCAGTGTTGTCAGATAATTACCAAAAAAAGTGCCTACACTAGAAATATCAATAACTGTAACGTGTGAGATTTGTTAAAACACGCAAACTCGCTCTCCACTGACTGTCACTAATATTTATTCGTCCAGTGACTGTTAATCACACCAAGTTTACAGTCCCGTATAGCACCTGTCACAGGTGTTGATCATTAATCAGCTATTACAGCAGTTTGTTCTGCTGCTGACAACTTGCAATTTTCTACTGATTCAGCTAGTTTGTCAGGTGGGAATTATGGCATAGCACATGTGACAAAACACATCACACATTTCTCTCTCTCTCTCTCCCCCTCTCCCTCTCTCTCTCCTCTCCCCCCCCCCCCCTTTTTTTTTTTTCATTTTCAGGCTTCTCTCTCTTCCTCTCTCCCCCTTTTTAGACAAACAATATCTGGGAACTCAGAAGTAATAAGGCGGAATGTATAATTAATTACCCAGCTTGCTCTAATTAGGGATGAATAAGTTGTGTCCCTCTCATCATCACAAATGTGGTGATGGGTAATACCAGTTTATGCTGTATTAACTGCAAATATGCAATCCTTCTGAGAGCACTTTTGTTGATGAATTTGATGAATGTGACAATAATTAGCAGAGACAGATGAGAGCTAAATTACTACTGACAATGTAATGCTATCCCGCTCGAGGGTCTGAGAACGTGGCAGGCTAACATGGCAGGGACCGGGGCCTCGTTTCTAATTAATAGTCATCTTTTTTTTTTTTTTTTGCCAGTGGGGAAAAAAAAAGGAGGAACGGTAATTGTTTTCGTCAAAGGCTGCAGGGAGTTATCAGGGTAATAAAGTTAATTAGCAGAACAAACATCCTTTCACTGCCTTACCAGATTGAGGAAAAGAGGGTAATTCAAACTGCGGAAAGATATGACTAGATGAGATGATAAGGAGAAAAATTTTACACAGGAGGCTAACAGAGAAGAATCATTTTTTTTCTTCATTTCTTTTGGTTTAGTCTGTGGAAAGGAATTATACATTCTCTTATTTCAGCTCATAAAGTTGCTTATGTATAAAACTTTATTGTTATAATTTCTGCAGTGGATGGGAAATGAAGTTAAGGAAGATCATATTACATTGTTTAATTTTTTCAGGGCCTTCCAAATAGCAATTGTTTTGTTACATTATGTGCAATTTCCTTTTTATTAAAGTGACTTTTCCTAACATCCACAGCACCATATTGATCTCATAATGTTCTTCAAAAAGAAACCTGTTTTTACTTCGTCTCCAGGTCTTCAATGGACTCATTGAGTGTGGCCATTGTACTAGGTTCTGAAGTAGCTAGCTCAGAGTTTGAATTAGTTGATGGATTTCTTTGAACAGAATTTCTTTTACTATCCTCTAGTGTAAGTATGAAAAGAAAGTCCTTGTTCCTGCCAATGTTAATGCATGTGACTAGCTTTATGCATGAGTAGTCCTATTACACTTGCCTGCATTCACTTGTACACACAGGCAGGGCCAAGGTCCAAAAGGAGGACTCTTTCAAAAGTAGTAACATTAAGGTTTTTAGGTTAGTTTGGATGACAGTTCTTATTCTCACATATTTTCAGTGATCTTCTGGTTTCTCTTGCAAGTTTTTGGCCTACTTCCATGGTACAGCTAGCATCAAATTGTATTATGTAAGCATGTACTAGTAGTACGTATGGGCTTCCAGAAGGTTTTATAAACCCAAAGCGATCTATTCCAGCAAATATGTGTTCACACAATAAAGTATTGGAAAAATTACTGCATACTAACAAATCAGGTTGTGTTGGCTGCTCTGAGATGTCTGACCATGTTATGTGCTCTTACTGTCCATGGTAAATATGAGTTTGCTCAAGGTAGTCTATGTCTAGGCAGAGATAACTAATCTACCTTGTATTTGCTGTAAAATGAAAACAAAAATATAAGTAAAGGCTAACTAATAAATTGGTGTAAGTTTACAGCCCAGGTTAACCAATGATATCACCTGCTTATGTCTGTACCTTCAGCTACAGCTATTGTATTGTCAACTTACACCATTTTGAAATAACTTCTGAGAGATGTGTAGTCTGCTCCTGGCACGTGTGGTGGGCTGCAGTGTGAGAAGTTCACGTAAAGATTCTGTAGGTCACAGTAATCTGCAGCGCTCTTTCTTCTAAATCGTAGACTGCAAGACATTGAAACAGGATCCCAGTTTGTGGGGTGATCCTGGTCTGATATATCGGTACATGTAATAGACACAGTGTATAAAATTCAGTGAAAGAGTTCCAGAGTTCTGCTGCTAACTAGCCTCTTCCTTCAACACAAGCAGAGTGATCCAAAGATTAGGGCTAGGAAAAGTCTTGGTGAAATTTAGTTGTGACAGCTTTCCTGTGTGACTACACCCAAATTCCTTAGGGTGACCTTCTGAACCCCATGCAAGACACTACTGAACTTCCTTTAATGTCAGTAAAGCTGGACTTTCAGCCTGGATCTCAGTCACCTTTAGTACATTATAACGTCCCCTGCCTTTACCATCTAGTGCATGTAAATACATGAAGATTGTGAGGCTCTTAGTTGTGGAAACATGTCACATAACTACTTATGGTAGACAAGGAGATTATCCTAAGAAAGTTTCTCATGAACATTTCTCATAACTGAAGACTATTTTTGCACTAATTTCTCTCTTCCATGCTGCTTTCTGTCTCTTAGCACTTTCTGAGCCAACCCTTTCTCAATCATTTCAGTCAGTGTTTTTTTTTTTTTGCACTTCTTTCTTACTGTGCTCATCTCTATCCTATTTTAACTTCCCTCTTCTTTCTTTTTTTCTTGAAACTATCAGATGACAACTTGTACTGTATCAACAGTGCTGGCAAATGCAATTATTGTCATTAGAACAGCAAATCAGTTTCATTTGTAATCACATTGGTGACACATTTCTATATTTGTTAACAGAACTTTTAAAGGAGAGATAAAATATAGAACAGAGATTAGATAATGTTTTTGTCATGGTTCGTTGAGCATGCATTGGCTACTGCAAAGGGCTGCGTATTTTAATTGGTGCGGAACTGGAATACTGGGACTCTGACAGAACAGGTGAGGCAGGTTAGTGTGGAGCAGGTCAGGATCAGATGCTTTTCCACAGCCTTGCTCTTCATTTTTCTGCAACCTGTGCAGGCAAAACTCCATATCAGCAGGTAAAAACAATAAATAAACCATGAGCGAAGTATAATCGAACTATTAAGAAAGAAAGGTACAGTATCTCTTCTCATAACTCTTCACTGTAGACATAATATTTTAATAAAAATGGCTATAGAGTTGTGTTCATGTGCTGCTTTCTGTCTTCAAACTCTAAATGATCAGTAGAGAAAAATACAGAACTCTAATGGCTGTGGTATTTTACAATCACATTGTTTAAGGATAACTTTAATATTTTCTAACTAATTTAAAATGTCCTCTTTGGAAAAGAATTTCATACAGCCAGAGATCTCTGTTCCTGCAGGATCAATGCTAAAGGCATCATTGTGTGGAGTACAAAAATACTGTATTGAGGAATGTGTTAAAGCTTACTGGAAAAGGTAGCTCCAAAGGGAAACTCCACAAGGTCCTCTGTCTTTCAACTTCCTAATCCAGAACTTGTTTTTTTCTCTCCTTCTGCTTAATTAAAGCACATAGAAATCTGTTACTATTTTTTTTTCTTTTCTTCTTGACCAGGCCATTCACTTTTAGTTTCTTGCTCAGTGGAGCTTCCTGGAGTCATCAGCATTTGACCTCAAGTCTTTCTGTCGGTGCAAAACCCACTTTTAAGATCATCCGGTAGTTCTGTCCATCTTTGAATCCCTTCACTCCATAGCCCTCCACCAATCTAACATCTTCTGCACGTGTGCTGAGTCCCCTGTGACTGAGCCCTTTTTACCTGCCTAGTGGCATCCAATTGCTTCCCTGGTCTATTCTCTTTGCCTGTTTTTCAGCTTCTCCTCTACCACTCCTATACATGAAACATTTTTTTTCTTGATCTTGTGTGAAAAATCCTGTCCTCCTCTGCACTCCTGTTCCTCATAAAGATCCCTTCTTCCTTTGAAGATTGGAGAAAACAGAAGAAATACAGTTTTAATATGACCTCATTATCAGTCGTAGTCAGCCACCATCACAACAACCCTTTGTGCATATCGTCTCTTTCTTTTTAATGCTTCCATGTTTTTCTGCTATAGTGGCCTGGGAAAAGGGGCTGTATGTTTCTCTTTTTGAAAAGTGCCCAGAGAGCGCCACTGTGTGTGCTAGCAGGTCAGCAATAACTGAGGGAATATTTTAGTTCAGTCAGGCTACTCTTTCCTTGTAGATTTTTTCATTTAGCAGCATGAAACTGCCCTGTTATTTCATTCTTCTTGTTCCTCTCTGACTGCCAACCTTGATGCTAACTCTGATTTTCTATCTTAAAAGTGGTAGGACCACCTGTCCTAAAAGTAGGTATAGACCACCTGTCAATATCAGCTTGATATTATGGGGTTCATTGGTTAAGATTTGTAAGCCTTGTGTCTGTACCTTCTTCACCTGACTCATGAGTCGAGTACCTCATCATGCTTACTGATCCTAGAAGTGATTTCAAGCCATGGATGAACTAGTTTATGCTCTTAAAATCAGGTGTATGTTTAAAATGCGAGGAAGTTGTAATACTTGGCAGAAGCAAGGCAGTCCCTATAAATGTAAAAACCTGTCATTTCTCAAAAAAAAAAAAAGTGGCTAAAGAGACTTCAGAAACTGGTTGAACATACTTTAATTATGAATCTTAGCTTTATTAGTACTTTTGCAAGTATACTTACCACTGCTGAAATCCTGTTCTGTTGATTTTTGACTGTTTATTCCAGCCAACATTTGTTCACAGTATATGGAAGTTTACTTTTAGTCTTAATGCAGATGAGTGTAAGCATACAGCTAAACAAAAAAGTGTTAAAATTAAAAAGACTTTTGATGATAAAATTATTTAAGTGTTCTTTTGTGCAACTGAGGTTCTGTAATGCCGTCTAATGAAGTTACAGCACTGCCTAAAACCATTAAAAACTGCATGCAAACAAATATTTGTACACAAGGTGGTGATGTTAGCAACCAGCTTCTTTTTATTAACAATCCACAATAAATAACAACATATTTGCTCTCTAACATTTCTTCAGCTAACTTTGGGCTGTCGTATAAGGACAGACTTAAAATGTCATCAAGAAGACTGTGAAATGGTCTTTTAAGGTATCAGTGAAAAATAACTGTGGAGCTTAAAAAGTCTTCATATCTTTCAAGGCTTCTCATTTTCTTATGGTATAATTACATCATGAGAATCACAGAAAACTTCAAATTCAATTATGGTAAAAGTAACGTGTATCAGAAAAGGTAGGTAACACAACCTTTTATTAAAAGATATCTTTCATATTTTAAATATTTCCCTTTCTATAACTAACTGGTTTAAAAATAGCAGCAGTTGAGACTGGATGGGAAAAAAGAAAGGTCTTTCTTTTTAAACTGACATAGAACGAGGATAGAGCTAAAACCAAGGAAAGGGGTAATAAATAATGACAACAGATGTTTGTAAACCTTTTGCTCCCATGTTCACTGCTTCCATGTGTTTTCTTGTCTTGATGTGCTGTCAGCCTCCTCTCACCTGGGACTGGTGATATCTTATCAAAGCCTAAGCAGTTCCTCTTCACAACAGGCAGATAATAGTGCCTTTCAATTTATCATACGAGAAGTCTAAAAGAACCATGGGAACGATTGGTCAGGTGACAGTTTGATGGACAGCTTGACAGCCCTTAGAGCATCACGGGAAATGGTTGTCACCTGATTTTTCAGAGCAACTGGGGAGATAACCTTCAGCATGACAGGAAAAACAAAAATCTGAATATTTGTGTAGGGTTTGCTAACAGCCATAATGCTCACTTAAGTGATAATGGGGATGAATTTAGATTACTTAAAATTGAGTTATCTGAGCTGGGATCTGTTTAGCCTGTAAATGTTTTTGACATCTTTAGCTGCTTTTCAATACTTTTACTGAATGTGTAATTCTGTAAAGAGAGGTAATGTGAGGAGTTTAGAGAAGTTATTTGTTGTCAAGGTATCCACGCAAGCAACATACATATTGTTTGCTGAATGAACTCAGGAATAAAAAAAAAAAAAAAAAAAAAGGTTTTTTTTTTTGGTTGCTATACACATTATTTTTCTGACCACCCAAAAAATTAGTTCTTAGTCACTGTGAAATGAATCTCTCTTCCTGGCACTATTTTAGTGTAAACCAGACAGATGTTTGCATCTGAAATGACCCTCACAATGGCTACTGCTGTGGGCTCCTGCTGAGATTAGCAAACAGGTCAAATATTGACCTGACAAAAGAGAATATCCTACTCTTAGGTCAAGACTGAGGCCTTTGAATAGAAAGTGTGTAAATGCTGACATTGCTGCCACGCTGTTTTTACTGCTATGGTAAAAGCAAGATGCAGTTTTCTAGGTAGTGTAGTTCTTGTACTTCTCATAAATAATGAGAATTAAAAAATCTTGAAAAATAAGGTCATAACCATAGGTTTTGAAGCAGAAACTGGATGGCAGAAATGGTTAACAATTAGTTGTTATCTCCAAAACCTGGATTTATATTGCATCTCTGATACATGAAATTGATGTAGAGGTCATTGTCCTCCAAAAGGAATAGAGGACATAGGTGGTTGGACTCCACATGGAAAAAGCCTACGAAGTGACTCAGCTGATCAGTATACCCAAGAAGAGATGCTCTGGCAACCATTCCTATACTTATTTTAAAGCTGCCAGGTTAGTTTGAGCAAGTTAATGAAGTTTCTCACTTTTTTTTTTCTTAATACTGTCTTACTGCACGTTACAGACCGTTTCTGTCAGATTCTTTCCCCATCAATCTCACCAAGATGGTTACATTCCTTCACTCCTCTCTTTGTATTACCGATGTCCACACCAACTTCAACCACGTTGCAGTCTTCTAGTTACCTTCTGTCAATAACTCTTTGGTTTTGAGGTCCTGAATAGCTGAGCTCTTCTTTCAGCTCTTTTCTCATTTGTTTTTCTGTTCCCTCATCTTCATTTCCTCTGTTGTAAGAAAAGTGGCCAATACAACTCCCTAACTGCAGAACTTAGTTTATGCAACTTTCAGCTAGTATTTTGCCAGCTTTCCATTTTAGAGTCCCTCTCTTAAAACATGCTTGAACACTTTCTCTAGTGAAGTTTATAAACCGTATATTTCTTCCATAAGAAGGCTTAATAGCAATACGCTCTTTTCCCTGCTGAGGGAGAAACCATATAGATATATATTTATGATCACTAACTAACAAAATTAAGTAAACATAAATTAAGTTAATAAGACTTTTTTTTCAGTGTAAAATACATTATCTCCTTCTTGTCTATCCAGAGGGTAAATGTTAATCTAATGTCAAAAGTTTTAGCAAGTTATAGACACTGTTGGAATTCTGCCATTAGGAATTTCAAAAGTTAATTCAGAGCATATTTAGTATTTATAATGCTATGTAGATCTATTCTTAGCTAAATTATAAATAAAAATGGTGTTTTCCAGATAATTTAACATATTTCTTACTATGATTTTAACTAGGATATTTCAGTAAAATTGATATATTCCAAAATTTGAAGCGAGTTTACTATTGGGATTGCATTAAAAATAGCTTAGGATGTGACTGTGCAAGCATGCATAATATCCCTACACACGCATCCTACTCTACACTGACTGAATATTCGTACAGCAAGGTACAAGATAATTGCATGCTGGTTGTGCCTGTGGATGTCCACAGTACTCAGTGATACACTGGCTTTGGGCAGGCTATGGCAGATGGTGCGTTTGGATGTGGGTTTTTCCAGATGAAGGTAGAGAAATCTCTCTTTAGGCTTTCACAGCTTGCCGTGTAAATACCATTGTTCCGGTCAGCTCTGATTTATATCCAAGCCTACGGTAAGATAAAAAAGGGCCCTTACCCTTCTGTCACAAACTCTGCTTTGTTGAAGTTTCTTTTGTCAAATAGCTCATACTCTGACTCATCTTTTTTCAATACAGTGTTTAGTTTCAGGACTCAATACTATTTTACTCAAAATATACTTTGATTGCAAAGTTAGAATTTCCTGGGTAAAAATTGCAGACTTACTATTTACTTTAGATTGAGTATATTAAATAGATTTTATATCATTTTTTGCTTATTAGTACTGAAAGAATCATCTTAGTTGTTTTTTCTAAGTCGCTGCTTTTTTTTTTTTTGAATAATAACAAAATCTCCTACCGTATATGAATTTAACAAAATATCTCTGAGTGTACCTACTGCTTCTACAGAATGCAAGTTGCAGCTGAAGGTTTTTCCCCTCTGCATTTTTGCAAACAAACAATGTGGTTGTCAGAGAACCTAATCAGTATTTGAGCTGACAAACGATCAAACAAAAAAGGTATTTAGCAGGGCCTCTGATTTCCCTAATGACAGAATATACCCATCAAGGAAACTCAGTAGCAGCTGCTCTATTGTGTTTAGGATTTGAAGATGTCTTCGTCTTGAAAAAGTTTGGAGGATTTTCTTTACTTTTACCAGAGAATATGTAAAGAAGTATTTTGACTACTTTTTGGTGTAGGAAGAGAGAAATCAACTGATTAGCCAACTTAATACTACTTTTTGTAACTGTACGTACCAAGTTCTTGAGTTTCAAAACCATGTCTTGTTTGGTAATTGTGATCAGATAATTGTAGATAAGAAATAGGACTTGCTTACTGAGCTCTAATATAACGTCTATCTGGAAAAACTCCATTGTGCACCTTATAGGAAAGACATTGTGCACCTTTTAGGAGAACCCTCATCTAGTTGTGAGTGATAGTTTATTTTCTGTACTTTTAACTCGCATCCACTTTGGATATTAATTATTTTATCTCAGCTGCTTTTATAGCTTAAGTCCCTAACATCAATTGCTATGACGTGGCTTCCAGATAGTTCTAATGAAACAAATATTATTTGCATGATTGGGTGAGCACTGAAAATCTGTTTTTCCCTTGAGGTGGAAAATTGATCTTGTGTTAAACAAGATAGATATTGATAAGATATTGAGCTCAGCTGAAATCAATGTCTGCTCGTAACTGATTACAGAATTCTTTGAGTGGCAGCTAAAGGAACACAGTAATAAAAATGTGAAGACTTGAATCGTATGGATGAGGACAAAGAGTAGAGAGAAGAGGATGAATTGTAAAATCAGAGTGAATGACTTGAATAAGAGAGGGAATGCAGGATGAGCCAAAAGTAGTCAATAAATCTGTGGCAAGGAAAAGAAGAAGTGGCTGAGAAGAATGAAACAGCAGATTAGAATGGCTTAAATTAAGAACAGCTATGTTGGAAGTAATGAGAGTAAAAGTTCCCAGGCAGAAAAGCATGCTCATTTGTCATATCCTTCATCCTGTAGTTTTACAGTGTTCTGGTTATATTGACTTCATGTCCATCATTATTATGGAGACAGGGACAGAGACTGAAGTTTGATTTATATTCTGTAGAAAATGAGCTTTGAGAATGTTGTATGGAACATTAGTGAAATCTTATGTTTCTGAGAAAACACACTGCAAATGTACTTACTCTACCTGGACTTCCCTGAAGAGTCATGACTTTGTGGCTAGTTTATTGCTTTGATTTAACACAAACAGGAGAAAGTGAGATGCAAATATCTGAAATTATGATTTCTTAGTAATGATGAAGAGCGAGTCTTCAGTCTCCAGTCTTTAATAAACTGGAGACAGTGGAGACTTTTTTTCCTGAATGCTTTTGTATAGGATCTTGACATAATCCATCTCATCACAAAGAGCAAGCTGTGTCTGAAGAAATACCGTGTCCTTTGTTGTGCACAAAAACATATTTGCTTGATTGAGTTTCAACTCTGTATTCTTCATTCTTGAACAGATCTCACCCACCACTGGAGATGTTTTGAAAAGGGGAGTATAGTGACATAGAAAAAGGATAGATCTCTGTGTCATCTACATATTTTTTGATATTAAATTTAAGCCTCTCTCAAGTGGTAGCAGTAACCCATATCCAAAAGAATTCTGAGGTCTTGGAGTATGATATCTGCAGTGGTAGTGGGATTTTACCCATGAAATTAAAGACTGAAAGGTGTTTCCATGTTACATCATTGTGTTACAAGTAAAAAAATTTCAGATTATGAAATCTGTAATATGTTGGTAGAATAAAATATGTTTGACTGGTGATGGTGGCTTGCTGTATTGTGAACTTGCTCTGGAACCAGAGGTTTAATCCTTAGTTATAAGCCAGGATATATGCAGTTTTGGTCACGCTCAGGAGTATCTGGAGTGTCTCACCAGATGAGACATTCAGCCACTTAGTCATAAGTGGTCATGATTCCTTACAATTCTTTTACCAGTCAAGAAGAGTATAAGTAGGATTTATCCATCTTGGAGGTGTATTATTTGGAATATTTGGCAGTTTGTGTGTGTACTGAGCTTTAGAAAGAAGAATAGAAGCAGCATTTCTTTGCTGGCATAAGATGATGCATCCTTACAAGATGAGCTTTGTGAGTGTACATATCTACCTGTTTTGAAGTACTTTGCTGCTGCTTTTCAGCATTTGGTGTGTTGCTGGTGACCTGTAGGCACTTAGCTCTACGATGAAGCATTATCTACCACCGATGGCTCAAAGGACGTGAATTCATAGTTTCAGTAGGGGTTATGCTATGAAACAATGATGCATCAGTATGTCAAAGCAGATGACTTCCTCAATGTTTCAGTCTGTTTACTATTGTTGCTGTTGATGTTCGTGCTTCTCTCTCTTCATCCGGCAAACGTTAAAAGAAAGTCATGTATGTGTGCATACATTTATTACATATACAAATGCCCCCTCCCCCCAGATACATATATAAAAATTCTTCAGGATTTATTATAGGAGACTTCAAGACTGGATCAAGTTCATAGGTCTGCTTGAGTGATACGAAATTCATGGAGTGGTCTTAAAGAGGCAATCATTTCCCTAAAACAGTGGCTACATTGTTGAGTCTTGTTTGTTTACGTATAATCAGAAAGTTAGGGTCAGAGTTTAAATGAATTTACAGGCTGACCCATATTTGCTTTTGTAAATCTGAGGAAAATGATTAAAATAAGGCATTTTGGGAATTTTGCCATTTTTGCCTTATCAGCATCCCCATCAGTAAGAAAGTGTCAGTGAGTTTATTTACAAACTCATTATTGTGTCCTGAAGTGGACACAAAATCTATATTAATTTATTGCTGGAATGATTAATTCAAATTAATTTATCTTAATTGAGACACCTTTTTGGATTTGATATTTGAAGAGTAGATTAATTCACAACCATCTGTTATCTTATCTTGCCCTGGTTAACGATAGGCCCAGCAGTTTGGGGAAATGAAATGAGCAGGCATGGGGGTCACTGTCATTATATGGATCATTTCATGTGATGCAAATGAAGTCAGGTACATCACTGCCACTAATACTGCATATAGTTTATTTAGTGAAGGCTCTCACATTGACCAGTTTCAGTTTCAGTTCAAAAGGGTCATTGTTGTCTCTAAGGGTGTTTATTAGGTATTAGCCACATGCAAGGAGTAAACAGTAGGTGTGGTATCTATTTTCTTTTGTCTTCTTGATTCCTTAGACAGTTCTTGCAAATTTGGGCTTTGGTAGGGAAAGAGGCACATTCTATGGGAGATGTTCTGAAGGGAAGAAAGGTTACCCAGTTAGCCATACTTTATTATGAGTTGCAATTGCACAACTTCTTGGCAGCTATAAATGGGATTGATATGCAGAAAAGGTGATTTAATTCTTGAAGTGGGAGTGCTAGAAGCACAGCAATGTAAAGATGACGATAATGTTATGTTAAACATATTGAATTCAGGAAGAGACAGCTACTATGCAAATTTTTACTGTGAATCTGTAAATACTGACCCAGTTACATTTGTGCTTTTTTTTTTTTTTTTTGATTTGTTTGGTCTCTAATACTTAGTATCAGTTTGGTTTTTTACTTATTATACCTGTCTTTCACCATTCAGGTGTTGAAAAGAAACCCCCAGAACCAGTGCAAAGCACTGTCAGAGCATGATAAATATCCTTTAGGAGAAATGAAATTTGGGATGTGTTACCTCTCTGGCACAAGTAGAAACTTTCAAAAAATGTTGCTTTTTAATTTTGCTTACGAGGAGAAGCTTTTACTATAAGACTAAATGCCTTTTCAGAGATAAATTAAAACTTCAGCGCCTTGCAAAGTAGAAGTCTTCTCTACTTAACCAAGATGGGAGCTGAAAAATGAAGTGACTTAATCAGTGCCCTGTAGTGAGTCTTCGGCAGTACCTGGATTCACTTGCAAGCATCCTACTTTCCACACTCATCTGCTTAATATATTCCATCTCATACTGACTGTAGCTGTAACAGTTCCACTGACATTATCCCTGGCTTGCACCTGTTTTCCAAGGATCAGTTCTAGTTGTGGATGTTTCATGAAGATGTTCACATTTTATTAGCTTTCACTGCAAATGGCCCATGCAAATATTTTAATATTCTCTCTCCTTGACTAAACAGTTTAAGCCTACACCAAATTTATTAATATTATTATTATTTTGCTAATGCGCTATATTCCATATTTGATAGTAAGCAGTTTCACATCTGTGGCTGAATGATAGAAGCTAAAGCTGATATGGATTTTCTATTTTCCATCACTCCATATCATTTGTGAACTCTTTAGTTCTGTAAAAGATCTGCTTTAAATAAATAAATGTATCCTGACTAATCCTCTTTGAATAAGTGGAAAGCATTTAATCCCATGATTCTGTAAATCCAGGGTAGCTGTCAAATTGTGTGTTCATTTTTCTGTATTATCTAAATCGGTTTGTATCAGATCTTTCATTGACAACAACAGTTTGTTATTTGGATTAAACACCTCTCATGCTCTATAACCTTTCATTTAAGAGTCATTTGCATCCCTTTTTTTGGCTGCTACTTCAATCATCTGTATTTTAACAGTTCTTTAGGAATATTTGCTGCTAAATATTCACACTGCTTTTTTTTTTTTTTCAAATTGCTAACACTTCTTCAAGATCTGGAATTCAAACTATTTTTGTTTGTGTCACCAAGAGGCTGAATTCATTTATCAGTTTTCAATTTAAGAAAATAAAAATAGATGATTCATGAACTTCATTTCAAAAATTTTAAAAGTGGTTCATTAATTGAACAGCAGCTGGGGGGAAAAACTAATCAGCTCATTTCAACTGGAATAGCTCATTATCATTTTGTCTGATGAAATCTTTGGAGTCTGGTTTTGTGGGAAATGGGTCCTTCATACAGTTGCCCCTCAACTGCCTGGAGAAAAGGTCAATTGTGCCCCATACAGTAATTAAAACTCATATTAGGAGATGTATTTCCATTTTTACATTGGTAGGGATAGAAGCCCTCTTATCGCCTTTTGACATGAAGAAGATGTTTGGGTTTTTTCAGTTCTTCAAAATATTTTTTAGTGGCTCAGACTGAGAGATTGACTTTTAAAAACAATCAATTTGAGATGTCCTAGTAGGTGAAGCACTTATTTCTGCTGTTAAATCTCTTCATCTTGTCTGCAGAGATGTAGAGAATTTTATTATCTCAATTTTAGCTGGCAGTATCCAGAGTTGGGCAAGACAGTAGTTTAAGAATCAAGGAGATTATGGAGATAGTACATATAATGCAAACTCATAGGTTACTTCCTGAACTTTGCAGTCTTGATATCATTGGTGTAGTGCAAATCTTGTTTTTAAAATGTTTCCTGAGAAATAATATAGACTCGTAAGTAAAAGCAGAAAATGGAGAGTAAAGAATTCTGGATTCTTTCCTCTAATGATGTTTGAACTACGACAAACCTCTTTTGCCTCATTGTGTGACTGTTAAAATTAAACTTTCCTATAGCCAGTTTTGTTAAGCTGATATTAGTTATTTCTTCAAAAGTGCTTTGGAATCATTATGTGAGATGCGTGAGAGACGTGTATAACCATAGTAGTCATAATTTAAGTATTGGATTTGTAATGATTTTGTCAGTGATCAGTGTTGCAGTAGAGTAACTAAACTGCATAACGTTTAAAAGGCAAACTTCTCTAGTTCTTCAATGTTAAAATATACAAGCACGGTTGTGTTTTATTTCTTTTGGCATATGATTATAGGGTAATTATAAAAGAAATCGAAGTCATTTTTTTCATTATCTTGGAGACTAAATATGTTTAGAACTTAAAATAAACACTGTTAATTGATTGTACAGGTTTTCAAGTCTGTCATGTATCTATAAAGTCTTTCTCTTTCAAAATGTGCATGCCAGCATAACATGGTTCAGGTCATGAATAACTAGTAAAAACTTTTGAAACCCCAACACACTACTTAGCTGAGTAGTCATTTGTATGAATTACATTTCCCGTACATCTGTTCTAAAGTAATTGATGAAAAATCTTCTAGAAAATTTGCAATTTTAAATTGCAAGTATTGAAAGTATTGAAAAATAAATGTTTTGTTTGAGCTTCTACTCTGGTGCAAGCTTTTAAAATGAGAAGTAAGACTGACTATATAAATAAATTCTAATTAAGATTGCTTAACTCTACTTAAGCTACGAAAATATATATTTTTTGAAACTTTTTTTCACAACAAATAATAAATTTCTTCAAAAAGAAGATCTGTATTTAGATTAAAAGTATTTTTTAAGTGGTTAATTTTCTCTATGGAGAATTAAAATAAAAGGATTTTACTTCTAATCTTATTTTTACATGGTGGTGGGAAATATTTGCTTTAATCCTCATATTGTGCCCATGTTGTTTGTAAAAGCTTGTGTTAGCACACACTGAAAAACTTGAAAAAGCTCTTTCTGGTTCTCAAAATTATAATTTCAGTTAATAACACCACCACTTTTTAACAACAAAAACAACTTTCCATATTATTTGCCTTTTAAATTCTGAACCAATAGAGTGCATTGGATTATATTTTCTAGTTTCTCTCTGCCACCATGAGGGCAAAAATTTACTTTTCCAGGAGTTTCGTATGTAGAAGCGGAAAACTTGGCGGTATTTGGAGTGCTTCTTAAATATGTGCTAAAACTCTGAGATGCGTCAGTAGCACAATTAAATCAAAATCTGTGCTGAAGGTTATTGGCCTGGTTTCCCTCTGGCTTCTCGGTACTTGAGAGGAAAATCAAGCTCTTCACTTCTCTCTTGGAAGCGCCAAATGGGAAGAATGAGACTGTTTGTCCTGTGTAAATAATAAACATTAACTCAGCCCCCAGACCAAACAGTATATACTATTTACATTTAGGATACCATCTTGTGTGTAGTAAATATGGGATGAAGAATAATCATGGAGGACAGAGTTTGGAAACTATTTAAGTCTGTCCTTTTATGTACACATGCGATATGTTAACCTGATATAATGTGGGTTTAGCCTCTTCTGTTTATCCCTGGATTTTCAGATATTTTCATAATAAATGATCTGCTATGATTTTGTAAATGTGTAATCTTACCCTACAAACAAACAACCTTGAGCTTTATGTATTCACTATAGGAATAAAACTGTTATTTAACTGTGGGAAGATGATCTAGAATTCAGGGATATTGCACAATAAATCATTAAATTTGTAGTATGTGGTTCTCAAAATAAATTGTCAGTTACCCTATGAATTTAAGTAATTTGTTGCCGTTGATATACAGTTTCATTGTTGCACTGCTTTGCAGTGAAGTACCTTATCCACCTTCTTCTAAAAACTCTGTAATTTGATTCTGCCCTTATATCAGCAGCCCCAGAGGATTGTCTGCTTTTCTTTAATTGTGCTCTTCGAAAGACGGCTTTGTGCTTTGAGCTCTTTCTAATAATTATATTTTATACCAATGTTGTTGATACGAAAAACAAGCTTGAAAATAATAGGATATAAGTAAACAAAGTTTTTCAGTGACTTTCGTGGCATAAGATGTCAGGGAGTTTAATGTGAACTAAGTTCTCCCCTTATAATTACCTTAATCATGGAAAATTCATGGCTGGGAGGGCCATATTAGAATCACACTCTAATACAAGTTTTATGGGCATGATGAAAAAATAGAAAAAAAGATTATATTTCAGACCCTTCAAGAAAGAATCATATCCTATGCCAGTATTTGTGCAAATAAGAGTATTTAAGAGTTTTTATTTAATAAGAGTATTTAAGAGTTTTTAGTGATCTCTGTTTTGGTTTTTGTTTGTTTGTTTGTTTGTTTTCATGCAGGAATAACCTAGATATGTTTGTTGTTTGTTTTCAGATTTAGTGAAAATTGGAAGTTTTATTCAAACAATATGTTTTTCACTATGCATTCCATTACTAAAATATACATATTTTTTTCCAGAATTTCAGAACATACTTAGTACAGGAATTGTATATTTTATACTATTGTCTTGGAAGCCCAGAGTGAGAAATTGGCAATGGTCACATGAAAAAACAAAGTGGTTCAAGAAGTTCTGTTTATTTACTCAATATGTGTGAATCAGGTAACATGGGTGTATTTTTTTTAATGCATACCAAATTTTCAGAGTAAGGTATTTGTAATGTCTGTTTCTAAACAGTGCAACCTCTTCTACTTCAAATGCCATCATGAAATTGTTTTGTCCATGGACATCTCTATTCCCAATAACAGTGGTGTTTGCTTAAATGCTACTGAGGTGACAGACACCTGAAGAGAAGCAACTGATAAAGTGATGCGAGAAATATGCCCCAAATTTGTGTTCTTGCAGAATTTCAGACCACTGTAGAAATAGAATATGTGTATTCTTAAATTTCTAAAGTACTATAGTTTTGCTTTCACATTGGTGTGTTTTTCAGTATTGCGTTTACCAGGAGCATTAGAGAAATTGGCGCTGCTGATCTTTGCAGTTTCAACTTCATGTCATCAGGTCCCCTTAGCAAGGGACTGGCATAGGGGTCTGTCCCTAAGCACCTCTCTGCAGTGACCTGGCTTCAGTGGTCCCTGCGGTATCGCTGTCATCACACTTAAGCGTGTGAAATGTCCACAGTACGGAGTGTAAATGACGGTGACAGATGTGTAGTAGTGACTAAGGCAGTGAGGTGTGATGGCTTGTTTAGGTGATCCACTGGATATAATTACCTGAAAGGAAGTTTTGTCCTAGAGAAGATGTTCAGAATAAGCCCCTGGGCTTAATTATGACCACAGTTTTTATTCATTTGTTTGCTTTGCTGGGGATCCATGCGAATGAGAACTTCTTCCCATCTAAGCCAATAGCTTTGTGCAGTCACTGGTTGCTGCCCAGCAGTGGGGACCTCCCTGAGGAACTGTCTGGCCTGCCCAAGGCAACAATGCAATATAGATGATTTCAGGGCAGTGAAAGACTGAACACACAGCTGCTGTGCACTCCAGGTCTATGCAGTTAACGATGAAAGGTGAAGATGCTTACTCGCCCAAACACTGCCCATATTTAAGTGTTACTTTCATTTTTACCCATAGACTTTGGTAGCCAAATCCATACCATAAATCCATCGGGTAGGGAAATGCATATTTTTGAACTGAATTGACACCGCTGGGAAAATGTTCTATTTTTGATAGACAGGCAATATATGCTCTGTAAATCAGCTCCCAGTACCTTCACTAAGCACTCAATTGACTTACTGGCTCTCATTCTTGTCATCTCATTTTCTCACATTAAAGCAGAAACCATGCTTCAATTTATTAAGATTTTTTAGATCAAAGCCTTAGAATTTGTACAAATGAAATTTTGCTAAAGCAGAGAAGGAATGGAAACTTCTCTATTTTAAATAAAAATTCAGTGGGCATAATTAAGATGACAAGTGACTGCTCTACGTTTCTTCAAGAATCTGAAAGTGAAACAGATTGTAAGTAAAAGAAAAAATATATATTATTAATTTTATTCAATTTGGGGAAAAATAGAAGAACAGCAAGATTTAGATTTTTAAAAAATCAAATTTAACCAGGTTACAATATTCATGAAAAATTTATATTTTATGCAGAAAAAGTCCTGTGGTTAGGTTTAGTCGGGAATTAAATTTTGCTAAACACTTATGTCTTCTCCTGGGAATATACTACATTTGCTGTGTTATTTTAAGTGACTTTAAAAGTATCTAGGCTTCTCTATTAAAATAAAATTCATAATTAATTACCTAAATAAATATATTTTGCTCTAAATTCTGTGAATTACATGTTGATAGTCCCCTCTAATGAATTAGAGACCTTTGAGAACGGAGCTTGTCATTAACACACATCATCAGCTGATGCATTTTAATAATACATAGTGTTGGAAGAGAGAGGAAGTGTAAGCTACTGAAGCTTACAAAACCAGTTCCCTAAAGCTTTCATGTTTTATTTGAGCATGTGTTTTGGAAGTGGTGGTGTTGACACTGGTGGCACTAATCTCTTTATCTTGTTTCAGTTAAAAGGATATTTGAATATTATTTTTGACAAACTTTTATCTAGCCTCAAAGGAGTTCCCTTGTAGCAGCTACAGAGAAATTGCCATAATAAACACATCGCATGGTACTTACATCATACATTATAGCCACTGTTGATGTACTCCAAGAATGCAAAATACACCCATAGAAATCAAATGAGCTTGTGTTCAGTGCCAACTTTTTTTTTTCTTTGCAAACCAAGCTGTGTGAATTCCGTCAGCTATGTAAAGGAAGCTGCATTAGATTATTCAGTAATTCAGTTAGAAATACAATACATTTAGGAGACAACCAGTTATGGCAGTTTTATGAAAGACCTTCTGTGAAAACACGTCCCCTTTTCTTTACATCAGTTTTACTATGTCAAATCTCTGGGTTGGCATTCTATCAAACCTTATTTTATATACCTTAAGTGGTATATAAAGTTTCTCAACTTTTGGTACATCAGAGAAGTCCCATTCCTCATTAGAAAGTGGATTCTGAGACAAGAATGCATGCCGCCTTGTTCTTGACTGATTGATTTAATCTTGATATTAACCTGTATAAAATATACAGGTTGCTCCTCAAAGCAAAGCATCAGTGGTCAGGTGTCATTATTTGCTGCTCAGTGCTTGGTACCCCATGGTCTCCTTTAGAGAGGGTACATTGTCAAATTCAGCACTCTCCTTTTGTGTTTTCTGATGTTGTCAGAGAGGGCATTCAAAAATGAAGTATTTAGGGCTTCTGGTCCAGAAGACTATTGTTCTTCCTAGGGGCTTATTGGTAGATTCAGAACTGATGTTCAGAATGAATTTTGTATGAACGACAATTCTAAATATTTTTGTCTCCTCCTCAAACCCATGTCTTAAAAATCAATGCCTATTATACACTGAACTAATATCCTCTCACTGTCTAAGTAGTCCTTGAGTTCACCAACTGTTGAGGAAAAACTATCATAGTCTTTGTATTAAGCTATGTGACCTGGTAGGGACTGTCATGTGTAATAGCAGTGGCACTTACCTTTCTGAAAGTAAGCAAACCAATGTTCTGTTGTATTTTCAAACAAGCTGCAGCAGTCTGAAGACATCCCCTCTCTTCTGTATTGACAGTTGTCACTGCTAAGTCCTTGCTACACATGCTGTCCTTGTTCATTCTTTCAAACACAGCACACAGAAGGAGCAGACTAAACACACTTGGTAGCTGGTTTGAGAGAAATGGCAATATGGGAAAGAGTTTAAGGGTATATTTTGAAGTAGTACAGTATGATTAAAAATTTAGTTCATAATAAAATCATAGAGCTCTAACTACTGACTGAAATCCATCAGCTTTCTTACACTGAAAATCTTTCCATTAATCTATATTATATCAGTTGAGCTGATGCCTGTAAAAATTCAAAAATCATATTGATGGGTGTTGGTGTTTAGATTGATAGAAACTTTTATAATATTGTGTGTGTGTGTATATATATATATATATATATATATAAAAATCCTTAGCATTTTCAGAGAGTAATGCCTGGACTTCTCAGAGCTTCCTTTTTTCTGGGACCCTTAATGGAAAGTTCTGTTATCTTTTTGACATAAAATAGTTTGCTTGGATACTTCTACTTGGAGCAGTCGTTGTGTAAGTTACCTATCTACTTCATAAAGATGCAGTTAACATTTTTGCTATTCTTGCAGCACTTCTCTTCACAAGCAGTCTTGAATATGACCAAGGCCTTAATTTATCTAAACTAAACCCAACCTCTGGTTTAGCGTAATAAGGTATTCGTTGTTTTTTTGTATCTGTTTTTTGAGATTTGACAACCAAACATTATGTATTTAGTTTGTATATGTGCATTAGGTGTTTTATAAGAAATGTATATGTTTTATATCAATTACGAAGCCAAATGAAGCATCCCAAAATAAAGCAGAGGTGATGGGTGGTTTTCTGGCTCCTATTCAAAACACCTGTTATGTTGTGAAGTACGTATTATGAATGCTTGGTAACAAAAGGGCAGGCATCCTATATTATAGAAATACTTAAAAGCCTGCACCCAGAGACAAGGTAAAGAAACTAGAGGTGATTTTATATATGTAGTCCTTCCTGTCTCCTTCACCTCTCCTGGGAAGGAGCTATGACATAACAGGATTTGAAGGTTACTCTTCAAATTTCCTCTCACCTTCAAGTGAGTAACCCATGTCATGCATCAGAAAGCTGACATCTTGACATCTAGTGATGTATTTCAAGATGGATTGAAATAAGTCTTTTTGTTAGAGAGAAGTGGAAATCAGACTTGCAAAAGTTAGAATTTAATTCTAACTATTTAATATAATAAAAATTCTAATTTGTATTTTTTATTGTTTACATTTTCAAACCAATGTTCAGGTTAAGATAAAGCTGAACTTAAATACAGTTGCGTAACAGCACATTACAGCTCTGAAAGCCTCTAGCTGAAAGTTTTCTTTTGTGAAGATCGGCTGTATCTTTCATTTCTTGGATAATTAAACTGATTTCTTGCTGGGAAGAATGTTATATTTTTTCAAAACTATTGAAAATTAATCGCATGTCTTAAAGTACTCAATAAATATTGCAAGTAAATATTTTGGGGGTTCATCCTGTAAATGATTAACAGAGCCCTTTTTCAGTCTCTGAAAAGATAACTAGTCTAGGAAATATTGCTGTGAGAAATATTCAAAAATAAATGCATATGTGGGCAAAGAAGCATCCTAGAAAAAAATATGAATCTGACAAAGTCTGTTTTAAGATGGTTACAGCTGATTTTAGTTAAAATTTTTGCCAACACAAATTCGTACTACAGTTGTGGTTAATTGTTTAAAGTGCAATTTTAAATTAATTAGAGATGACCCTCAATATATTTCCTTGTTATTCTGTTTTCTCTTTTCAAATCATATTTACACTAACTCCGCAATTTACTGATTTAAGACCAGCTATTTCTCACTAGATATTGGTACACAGGCATAGAATTTTTTGAGAAAAAAACATAAATGAGACAGATGAACAAGATGAGTTTACATCAATAATTTCCTTACCAGTACTCTCATCATTGTCGTAAAACAAGTGAGAGGCATTACCTTCTGTATTTTCTTGTACTCTTCTTTCCCCTTCATAATAAAGTGTTCTTTGCTCCCAGAAGTCTTTTTGATAACAGGTAATTCTTTTAGGTCAGCTTTTGTCTTTTGTTGAAGGATAAGTTTTTCAGACTCTTCTGATTCCTTTCTATCCATCTCTTTGGAATAGTACAACAGTGTAGAGAGATCTAGAAGTGCAGCTGAGTAAAAGGGTTAAAAAAAAAAAAAAAAAAAAGACAAGCATTTGTTTACTATATGACCTTCGGTTCAGGTTTGGCATGACCAATGTTTGATACTGAGGAAAGTGTCCTCCATGAGCCACCTCTTTAAGAAGAATCTGACCAAGCTAGTAGTATATAAATTACATTAAAACTTCATTCCTGACTAAATTAGTGAAGAAGACTTGAAGACTAGATGGTCCTGGTGTTTGGTTATAACCAAAACACAGGGAAGCTTGTATTTCAAAGCCAGAGGTACTGGTGTCCTGAAGTGCCAAAAGCTCATAGTGATTATCAACATACAGAAAGTACTACAAGTTTTAAAAGACAGAAATTGAACTGGAGAGGATCTGCTAGTCCTTGTATCTTGTACTGGAAAATAAGCAGGCTTTTATGGCATTACAAAAACTTTGAACCACACAAATATAG